>NW_023618570.1:55352-58613 GCF_014905685.2 Nematolebias whitei
AGCTCCTCATGTCTTTGATCGTCATCAAGGACTTGCAAGTCCTCCAAAGTTTTGCCAAGAATTGAATTTGTCAAAATGTGTAAGGCTGTCTGGACCACATCCTCGGATTGTAAGGGGTCAGTGTTTCCCTCTCCGTCCGCCATTATCTGCTATTTAGAAATTAAATAGTAGATGTAAATGTTTAGGTGGTAAAATAAAATCAGAAAATCTCTTTTACCTGATAAGCTTTACTCTTATTTAGTGATTTATCAATTAAACGTGCGTTATCTTCTAGCAAAATGAGTAAACTATTCAACTCTGTGAATATTTGTAACTGTATCTTATTTAAAAGTTTCTAAATTCTTATTATGTACCTATTTTTCAAGGATTTATCAGTGAATAAAAATTTGTTTGGCAAAAGCTCTCAGCATAAATACCGTCATAACTTTTAAAACGCAAGATAACAGTGTTTATTCAGCTTTGAGGAAGTTTTTTAACCCAAAAATTGCCTTTCAGGAAAATAAAAACGTTTAATGTCACTCTTCACCTAAAAACGAAGTGAAAACCTGTGATCCCACGTCTTCTCCACAAGATGTCAGCAGATCCTCAACTATTTTAACTCAGACACTGTTTGTGTCGTCCACTAGGGGTGCTATAACTTCCTGTGGCGTCCGGTCGTTAGCTCGTTAGCTAAAATTAGCATCGGCTTGCTTCGGTGAAAACCAACACTTCTGAACGGATTTTTTACACAAACGTGGCAAACTTTCAGCGAATATGCTTCGAATGAATGTAAACAGCGTTTCAGAACACAGCTTTAATGCGCTTTCCAGCGTTAAAAAGCAGATTTTATTCCCTATGAAAACGAGTCTTCATTTCCGGGCGACGTGATTGACACTTCCCTCATCCAATCAGAACGTTACACACGGTCTTTCTCAACCAATGACGCAGCGTAGGGGTGAGGGGAGGTGACGTCAGTCAACCTTTCTCAGCAAATCAGAGCTTTCCAAAGCAGCAAACAACCAACCACGAAGCGTATTCCCCAGCTAGCAAGTTAGATTAGCGTAAAATAGTTCGTCACTTTTTCGTCTTTTAAACCATCAAAATGCACTTTTTCTGTTAAAAATTGTAACGAAACAACCCCCTGAGCTGCACAGAGAACGGCGCTCCGTGACAAAACATCTTTCTAGCTATTTAAAACAACTCGTTCGAAGCTCCAGAACCGAGTCGGAACCACAGAACCGAAGCGGACCAGAAGCGTCCGGAACACAGTTTAAACAGAATAAAGCGTTTCCACAGCTCAAAGCCAGCTTAAGTTACCCATACAGACGTACAATTCAGCTTTATAAAGACTTGTGACTCAATTTCAGCTTCTCTGTGAGCTTTCTGAGCATCACAGACCAACACGCTTAAAAACATGCAGCGTTTCGCTTCAGGCGGTGCAGCTCCAAGCGCGCAGCTCCGGCTGCGTAAAGACGCACGGTTCAACTGTTATTTTATAACACATGCCAACATGAAAATCAATTAGCACACTAGTTACAGTCCATTTATGAGCACGTGACGGGCCACCAATTGTAGATGAACAGATGCTGGGATATATTCATCATTTAACGCGAGTTCCTCATTTTTCTGGACTAAATAAAACGTGCATTGAATTTAAGGAAATGCAAACGTGAGACGTCATTTAAATTTGACCCATCAAAATGAATGCGGTCATTTATTTACAGAATCAAATTTAACATCAAACATTTACATTAATTTGGCAAATTATGAAAATAACAACATAAGCAATCAATCAGGAAAAATCATACGGCCATGATTTTTCCGTTGCTGCACCACAGACATGTATAAAACTGTACAACTATGACTTTTACCCACACGGATGTGAATAAGCACTTTACACAGACATTTCTAAATATCTGGGAGAATTTCTACTTCATAGGAAAGTTTAAAGATGGAAAGAAGTTTAGAGGGAGTAAAGGATGGTGTGTGAGGGAAATTAAGTGTTTTCCAGAACCGACACTCTCCATCAGAAGCCCAGCTCGCCTCGGTACGCTTGGTAGGAAACTTGACCCATTACCTCTCTGATGATAATCAGCAGATATGGTGTTCCGTTAACGCTACCGGTCCAGCGTCTCCTTAGAATGGCTGTTGCCCGTCAGAAGTAGTGGCGAGGCTCTGTTCGACACATATTCACCTCAGTGGAAAATGTTATAATCCCATGGAACTCGGAAGAGCTTCGTTGTCATGTCAGGAACTCCAACAGCACTCCATCAGAACTCCAGAACTCTAGAAGTCTGACAACTCTCCAACTCTGAGTACCTGTGTGTCTCTCCGTGTCCCTGTGAGTCTGTGTAGACCAGGAAGTACTGACATTTTAAAGACTCTTTCCCGGTTCACTTTTTGGGATTTTTCATTGGTCAGAAACGACCAGAAGGGGTGTGTTTTTGTGACGTAAGAGGTTAGAGACAGCGAGAATTGTTATGAGACAGCTCAGAAATGTTCTCACAGACCGAGAGGGTTCTGTTTTGGCGTGCCTTAAGAAACAGGTGCAAAACATCTCTATTTACGTCTGAGAGGATTCTAAAACATGACAGTTTTAACATAACAACTTGTTTTTCGTTTGACTGTAACCTTGTAAACGCACACACTTGCTCATTCAAAAGCAGAAATCAGAAAAATGCATAAACTCTGCACAGCTTTTAACATGAGAATAAAATCATTACTCAGTTAATAAAATTGATTAGTTCACTGCAACATCTAAAATGGTTTGAACTAAGACACTTTGATTATCAACATTTGTAAGATAGTAATGATAATAAAAAGAGAGTGTTCTTTTCACTTGAATCTTCAAGAAAGAAAGTCTCAGGATGGGTGAACCTGTATTTATGGAGTCAAATACATGAAATGACAGCTTCTGTCCCACAAGGTTCTAAAGGTCAAGAGTTTTGACCTTAGACTGGGTTTCGACGTAGGCTTAGTCCACTACAAAGTGAAACCTCAAAAATGTTCAAAATCCAAAGGTTTATTTCTATGAAAGTTGAGAGATGCTCGAAAGTTTTATGACATTTTTCAGAAAAATTTTTTATATTTATCAAATCTTTTAAAACATACTTGATCATGTCATTATCTTGAGCGAAGAGTTTAGCGGATTATTATATTTAATTATTTCGACTCGAGCTCTATTCGTACGGGATTAGTTTTACCTAGGAACCACATGCTATTTGTAAAAATTACGGAGATTGTCTGTGTTGTTAATCTCGTGCAAATCGGCCATGTCAGTAA
>NW_023618570.1:58713-87271 GCF_014905685.2 Nematolebias whitei
TAACTATACCAACACTACACCATAAATATAACAACACTATACCCTAACTATACCAACACTACACCATAATTATACAAACACTATACTATAATTGTACCGACACTACACCATAACTTGAATAACATGTCCACCTTTGATGGGCGTATAAAAATTAGCACGTATTTCTGTCAATGTATATGCACCTTTTTGAAAAAAAATGTTATTGACATGAATGATAAAAATTTTTCACAAAACTATAGACAAAATAATTTTTGTGACACTGAAGTTGAGATTTGGCATTCGACAATAAGTATAATTCTAAACAGGGATTTTAGAAAACTTCGTTAGCGAGTACATTTGCAGTCCAAAATGTTCATATACTTTTAACTTTTTGGGCTTTAAGTCAATTGTTTTATTTCCAGAATGTAACAACTAGACAAAATATGCCATCAATGATTTTTATTAATGATAATTAGATGCACAAGTTAGAATTTATTGTGGATTTTCTCGTATTCACACAGTCACAGCTCAAGTTGTACGAAGCATTGTGTTCATATTTCCTAATAAGAGTATTTTTGGTGATCTTGATTTCAACAAGTCCATTTAAAACTGAGTCAGAGGGCAGAAATACATGCTCCATGCCAGCGGCCCAACTAAATTCTCATCTTTTAGTAAACTTTCACTTTTACCGTCGTCTTGTTTAAAATTCACTGTGCCCCCTTCCAGACATACAAAAATGTCTCTCCTTAACAAATCCTTATTTCATTGCCGCTCGGACCCGTCCTTGGACCTTTACACACTTCTCCCAACCCTCAACACCACCACCACTACTCATTAGACCTCGCCTCAAGAGTGATATCCTCCATTGCAAGTTGCTATGGAAACTGTGGGAGCACAATGCTGGTCAACAGGTAAGAGAAAGAAAAAGGAAGCACTGTACTTTCTGCTCTACACTTTTGTCTTTGCCCTTCATGGTAGTCCTGTGTCCTTCCCACAAGCTTCTCTGTTGGAAGCTGACAATCCTGATATTTAGAGGATTTGGGGAGAGAATCCAAATATTTTTAGCTGGCTTTAGACGGCTATAGATTTAGTTGTTGGCAGCGGGTAAGTGTCTATAAAGAACAGAGGGGGAGGAAAAAGAAGTTCACTGAAATACACACCTTGAAACACTTAGAACAAATATTGCCCTTTCCTTTGGATCAATCTCAGACAGTGTTGCCCTTTTTTTTACTCGCTAACCCAAACTAAAGCACTAAAAGGCTTTTACACTAAGCACCTGTAATAAACAATGCCGCTACAGCAGATAGGTTCCCATAATGGAAGCTAATACTGATGAAATGTGCTGAGGATCCAACACAAAGCCGGGACGTCTTTGATCTCTCACTTTTTACGATAAGTGAAACGTTTCCACTTCAATTATTTACATAAAAATGAGCCGAAAAGGCACTCGCGCATCCTCGCTAATGAGAAAAGACAGTGCTGTTTCGCCCCCCACTCTAAAATACAAAACGAAACAACAACAAAAAGGCATAGCAGCAATAAATGTGAGCAGGAGAGAGAGAGAGAAAAAAAAAAAAGAGGATCTGAGAATATGACATCCATAGCTGCTTTCCTCGTGTTTGCTTTGCCCTGCATTATTTATGTCATATGTGCTGTGTCAGCGGCTGACAGTGACAACACAGCGCTCTATCTGGGGGCTAAGTACCACAATGTGATTGTTACAGTCGCCTTGACCTTATTTTCACAGCTTTTCCACATAAAGTGATTTATGTTATTGTGGAGTGACCTCGAAAACTTCACAGTTCTCTCCCTCTTTATGCATTTAATCTGTCAAACGCCACATTGAAAATGGATGATTGGGGGGCGAGGAAATATGATTTATTCTTATTTTTGTTCCAAAATATTGGCAATAAAAATGATTTGTTTCATAATAGTGACTATTTTCTGGTATTTCAGTTTGCAACTCCACAGCAGGGGCTTCCTAAAAGACAAGATGTACATCTTTTCGTATCGAGAAGTCGTGGTGTGCGTCAGTGCTGAAACATTTAGCTGCTTCATCAAGCTTTTACATGAGAGCTACTCGCTCCCGTTCCAACTTTTCCGTTGCACTTCGGCTTACCTTCGTAGCGATGATGTCCGTCACCCAGCTGACCTGCGTCTCCCTTTTGTCGCAGCAGAAATACCTGAGGAAGAAAAGCTTGGTCATTGATTTCCTTCTGTTCTAACCAGGTGACTGGGCATGGTGAGCCACAGCCCCGGATGTCAACTCTTTTGAGATGGACACTTCAGTGATTAGCGTAAATAGAATTGACCAAAAGGGGAGTTTATATTATGTGACTGTGCAAAGTTGGCTTTTACAGCACAGATTACTGCTGCAATCTAGGATGAGGGTTTAGGTAATACCTGCCACTAATTCAGGTTCATGCAGTTCACTGTTCCCTGCTTCTTCAGTCATGTTCTGTCCCAACGCAGGAGGAGCTATAAGCTTCTAGAAAATAGGTACATTTTCATTTGGTTCAACACTGATTTGGTACTTATGACACATTTGCTTATGTATCACATAAAATCACAACTTTTGCACATTCCTACAAATTGCGTGCGATTTTTTTTTTGTTGCATTTAGTCACAGAGCTTTTTAAGTATTCCAGTGTGAATCCAATTTCCTCTCTATGTTTGTTTCAAATACGTCGCAATTTGCTTTCATGGGTCGTTAAATCCTCCCAAAGATGTCTCAAATTTCTTGTTCTGACTGGTGAAAAATAAATTAAGACTGGTTCCAGACATTTACAATGACCCTGTGAATATTTTAAGAGTAAAGCTGTTACACAAATCTTTGTGAACATAATTCTTAAGACATAAGAGTAAGGCAGTTAGGGATCCCTTGCTCATGTATCAAGACATTTCAGAAACCCTCCGGGGAATGTTGTTGCCAACAGAAGCATTGTATTGAGACGCAGGCTTTAGATCCACAAAATAAACGCAGCAGCAGCTTTTAACCTCAGGTATTGTTGGCTGAATGCAAATATTGCTAAAAAAAAATTCATAATTAAGCCCAAAAATACAAAGACGGCACAGTTTCACTACTTACAACAGCAATTTGTACTTAAAAAAAATAATAATATTGCAAAATGTGCCATTAACATTCATTTTTTACATTGTTTTATTTTTGTAAATCATTTCAAGACACCTCACTTCATCTTTCACAACCCCAACTTTGGGTCACTTGCGGTCTAGATCAAATACAGCCCATGGGCAAGAGGTGGCCCTTGAAAATTAAAACTACTTGAAATAAATGATAGAAAACCGTGACTTCCTCATGTGACTTTTGAGGAAAGTATCTATTAAACCTACTAAGGAAACCAAACTTTGCACAGCCTTTTTTTTTTTTTTAAACCAGTTTACATGATATATATTTTTGGTTGCTTGAAGTAAAACAACATATTGCAAAATAGCTACTTATTTCAAAGCTCCTTCAACTAGTACTGTATGTGTTTTTTAATCTCTTACTACAACTATTGTTTTAATCACTTTGCTGCAGTTAAAGCTAAATATTGCAATTGTTTCACAAACAGTTTGTATTAATTTATTGTGTTTTTTTGTATATCTTCTAAAACCTCTTCAATGTGTTTCACAACCCACAGAGGTTGATGACTCCAACTTTGGGAACAACTGATCTAAACTATACATGAAATAAAAGAAGAAAAATATATAATTTAGAAATAAAAAGTATTTTTTTATGAGACGTGAAAGACAAATCCAGTTAAAAACTAAACAACATGCAGTATAAGTATTTTTTTTTAATTGAAAAGTCATTTTCTAAAGTTTCATGAGGAAAAATGCAAACAAATAACCAGGATTTTTGCTTCTGAAACAATCTTAAAAAAATGCTTCCTGGTTGGTTTCTATAGCTTTAGTTATCAAGAAGAACCGAGTATCATTAGCAAAGCTTTGGAAATATTGCTGAATTGTCCTGAACAAATTTGCAAATGTAGCATGTCTAGAGAGAACAGCAATAGTCCGAGTCCATAGCCCTGTGGAGCACCATAGCAAACTCGAGAACATGTGGATGAACCGAGGTTTACATGCACAAAGTGGAATCTACAATAATAAAACCACTTCCAAGCAGTGCCTTGATTGCAAATACTTCTTAAAGGTTTTGTATTAACATATTGTGGTTGTGTCAGTTGTAAAACGATAAAACATTCAGCCTAAAGACAAGCTTATAGAAACTATATATTTATACCATAATTTATGCTTTTTTTTTTAGTTGTGCAAATGGTCAATTAAGTGTTTAAAGACATTTTCAAAGATGACAAATATAAAAGGAAAGTTAGATATTCATCTGTATTTGGCTAAACAATAGAGATAAAGAGTTGCGATTAATTAAAGATGTGTTAAAGTCCTGTGGGATTTAAAAAATAAAAATCAAAGAGTAAGACTGCTCTGCTGCTCTGTTTAAGTACAGAGGTGTCGATAAGGGGTAAAACTTCTTAATCTAGTTGGAAAGAGATCCAAAAACACATTTACTGTCAGAAGCTTTGGCTGTTATCACCTAAAGAAATCCCTGCGAATAAAACAAACTAAATTAGTTATTTTACCATCCAAGATCAAAACTATGCCTGTGATGAAACGGGAATGATGGACTTTTTTTTCCCTAAAATGACAATATCTGCACCTAAATATTAGGTGCTAAAATGTTGAATAAACTATAACTTCTCAAATTCTTGGTCAAATTGCTAATTATACTTTGTTAACTTTAAACAGAACATATTTTTTGTTGTGTGCAAAACATCTTTAAGCCACAAATAATGGAACGAAAAATAATAGGCAGGTGATTTTATTGAAATATATTTATTGCAGGACTCCATGGAAGGCAGGCAATCATGTAATCGTCATGTGACCTGTCTAAAGCTTTTGACACTGTGGACCATGACATCTTGTGTCATAAGTTCTCAGAAATTGGTTTCTCAGATCACACCATTGGTTGGTTCTCTAACTATCAGATCGGAGGCAATGTGTTCAACATAATGGTACTTCTTCCAGTTATCTAAATGTTAACAATGGTGTACCACAAGGTTCAGTCTTAGGACCCACCCTCTTCACAATCTACATAGGTAATGTATGTCAGATCATACCTGATGCATCCTTACATTTCTATGCTGATGATACAGTTGTTTACTGTCGAGCTAAAACAGTTGCTAAGGTTTTCTAGCTTTTGTAATCAGCTTTCGACATCATCCAGTCAGAATTGTTCTGTCACAAACTTGTACTAAACACCAACAAAACCAAAGGGATGTTGTTTTCAAACATGGTCAGTTCCAGCAGTCCTTCCTTCTACTTTATCTTTGAATGGTGTTCTTATTGAGTTTGTCGATTCCTACAAATACTTGATATCTCGGACGACTCGCATCTCTTTTTTATGTCCCACGTTGAAAACTTGGTAAAGAAACTAAAAGTAAAACTGGATTTCTTTTTCATAAATAGATCCTGTCTAACTCTGAATACTGGGAAATGCCTTATACATGTGACTTTCCTTTCCTACATTGACTATGGTGACATTATTTACACAAGCACTCCTACAAGCACCTTGCAAATGTTGGATGCTGTATATCACAGTGCACTAAGATTCATAACTGGCTGTAACTACAGTACCCACCACTGCACCCAGTATTCACTGGTTAACTGGTCATCATTAACTTCACATAGACTCTCTCACTGGTACATTTTCATCTGTAAATCACTTCTTGTTCTACTGCCTTCATACATCTCCTCATACATGAAACTAAATGAGTGCAGCTACAGCGTGCGCTCTTAGGACATTATTACCTGCAGTGTTCCCTCAGTACAGAGTGAACTAGACAAAAGGGTCTTCTCCTACTCCGCTCCTATTTCCTGGAACACCTTGCTAAAAGATCTGAAGCTCTCGACCTTGACCTCTCTAAGTGGCTTCAAACATCTGCTAAGTTCATGGCAAAAAACAATGAGGACATGTTCCTGTTTTTCGTTTTCTACATCACTTTACAATCTAAGTGTTTTCATTTTGTTTTTTAATATCATTTTCTTCCATTTATATTTCAATTTATATGCTTTATTTTATGATCGTCTATTGTTGTCATTGTTGTCTAATGTTGTCATCATTCTTTGTTAAACAGGTCTCTTGTAAATGAGTCTTCGAGGCTCAATGAGACTAACTTGTATAACAAAGGCTGAAAGAATGCAATTGCTTAAAACAAGAGGATGCGTTTTATGAAAGCTTCAAAAAGTAATCAATGAAAAAAGATTACCGTATATTAGGAATGCGCGATATAAACGGTATACGGTAGAAACAATAGAAATTTAGCCTACGATAGAGATTTGTCTTCAACTGGCTAACCGCAGTAATGCTGTGTCTGAAGTAAAATCAGATTTGTCAGTTTAATCGTTAGTTTTTTTAAGTTGAAAACTGTGAATAAGTGGTGTTCAAGTGTAAAATCAGAGCTGTCAGATTTAATCGTTACTTTTTTTGAGCTGAAAACTGTGCGCAATTGGCGTTAAAGTCTTTTCTTCGAGAGCCAAGTAGCGCAGCTACAAGCTAACTACGTCCGGCTTGCCGTAGTGTTGCCGTATTCTGACGCATGCGCAAAACGCTGTGTTCCGTCAAAAGGTTTTTTTTTTTTCTGTCGAAAGTTAAAGTAAGCGTTGGTCAGCTTTAGAGAAACCTGCTCTCTGATCTGTGATAAGAACGCAGTGTTGTGTGATTTTACTGTGAGACCCTCTGGTCAAAGCCACAGACTCATTTTGTGTCAGCTCTCCATTAAAGCAGGAGGCGCCAACTAGAGGGTTGGAGGGTGAAGTGTTTCAGTGTAAAATGCTGCTCTGTTGCTGTTCATTTCTTAAGTAAGACTGGAAACTGTTAACAACATATTATTTTGTTTAAAACATATGGCTAAAACTACATTTGCTATATTTTGCACTGTTTTGCACTACAATAAAGAAGCCTAATACTTGATTTGTTTATTATTTAAAAACTCTCTGGACCTAGTAGTTGAATTTTCTTAATTCAAAACATATGATGGCAAAAGGACACCATATGCTTTTTGAAAAATTCCTATTAAGTTTTATACCCAAAACATATTGCGATATATATCGTTATCGCCACCCTTCACAATACATATTGTGATATGAATTTTATGCCATATCGCATATTCCTACCGTATATAACTATTAATCAACAAGATCCAAAATGGCTGCCACAGTCTAGTTGGTGTTTTAGTAGCTGAGAATCATTCACAACATATTTTTTGAGGATGTCATTTGAGAACTTTGTTCAAAACATAAGAAAGCAAGACAGCAAACAATATATATTCTTATTCCATTCATGTTTTTTTTTTACTTTCTATGTATGGAAACGGCTGCTGTGTTATGTAAAAAACAATGCAGTTAATATTCACTGAAACACAGAAAGCTGATTCATGGCAAAGAAGAGATTGTAATAAAAAAAAAAAAGACTTGGCTCAGTGCTTATTGTATAGAGGCTGTTATCATCATAAAGCATTGCTGCCATAGTCGTGTTTGCTCGGTGTGCAACAATGTTTAAGTGGCTCGTATATGTCAACATAACCGCATGAATTCCAGAATCCAACTTGTCCGAGTGGAACATTCTAACAAGGTGTTCAACCATATTCACTGCACCTGTCGGTTTTAATGGTGTGGCTTCCTAAGGACGAAGCAGCCTCTCACCATGACCACCATTCATTTATTACAGCTGCGATATGTTTCCCATTAGGAGGCCATTCAGATCATTAAAAGTGCTTTAACTCTTAACTCTCGCCAATAAACTTTTAATTCTGCAGCAGCAATGTTAGGTGAAAAGAGTAAAATTTGAATGTATGAATTATTGAACTGAAGAACTTCTGTTTGGTACTCACCACTGCTGTTTATCAGTGCAAACCATGAAGCCCCAGCTGTAAAAAGCAAAAAGACACGGGTCAGAAATGGGGCTTTTATTTAAATACGAAGACAAGTTTTTAACTGGTAGACTTCAAATCAATAAGAAATACTACGTTAATGAGTAAGTACAACAATAACAAAAGGTCAAAACCTTTTCACAAGCGAACGGAGAACACACGCACACGAAAACTGTTTCCTTCAAAAGCTGGCTGCTTTACTGTAGAATTAATTAGTGCAGTTCACACCCCGATGTTTATGTATGAGCAGCCATCAATATGCTCCGGGCCAAACTGTGCAACATAGAGCACAGGCTGCTCAGCTACAGTACAGTAGGTTGATAAAAATACAACAGGTGCAGAAAGAATAAATCCAGGAAGTGAGAGACCTTAATGGATCCTGAAGCGAATGCAAATACAATCTCAGATGATTGCAGGTTGCTGCACAGTTTGATGCTGTAAGCTAAAGTAAATGATCCTCTGAATGCCTCCAAGTGTATAGGTTAGTGCCATGAAGTAACTTTAAAACTTTGTATTTAATCATAATTAATCACCAACAGCGGATATATTTTCCTTGTTTTATTTTGAATTCTGAGATTTACCTAAATGTAAGGGGTTTGACTGCATACATGCAAATACAAACATACAAGCTGAACCTGAATTTTTAGGAGGTTAGCTTTGTTGGAACCAGGCAGAAACTAGTTGCCTTGTTGAGTCCAGATTTTAAAAGAACATTGCTCACGGTGTTTCAGACATTGAAACATATGGATGCTGAGAATGGCCATGGCTGCAGGTATTAATATTTGATGTGAGTATTTTGAAATCACCAGTTAACTATTTTGATGCTTCAAGATAAATGAGCTAGCATAGCACAAAAATAGGTGGTTCTTACATTGCATTCAGTTTCTTTGTTCAGTATTACCGTCATGACCCTATTCGCATTGGATTAGTATTATCACAGGACCTCGGAGTTCAGCAAAATACAGTAGGTAATTTGCAGGGGAAATTTTACTTTACAAATTACTGACATGGCCGATTTGCACGAGATTAACAACACAGACAATCTCTGTAATTTTTACAAATAGCATGTGGTTCCTAGGTAAAACTAATCCCGTACGAATAGGGCTCGAGTCGAAATAATTAAATATAATAATCCGCTAAACTCTTCGCTCAAGATAATGACATGCTCAAGTATGTTTTAAAAGATTTGATAAATATAACATTTTTTCTGAAAAAATATCAAACTTTCGAGCATCTCTCAACTTTCATAGACATAAACCTTTGGATTATGAAAACTTTTGAGGCTTCACTTTGTACTTCTTTATTTAAGTTTCCCGCCAAATGCACAAATCTTGCTAGCAGCTAGGCTACATTTTAAATTTTGAAGTAGAATTACGTTAATAAGAAGTGGAGTTTCTGAAAATATTACAAGATGTATACAAATTAAAAACCACCACCACTGTGTTGGATGCTGAGTCATTCTTTCTAAACCAAAAGTGCTGAGCCGAGACTAACAAAAAACAACATAGCTTTGTTAGCACAGTTTCTAAGATTGGCAATCGAGTTGGGGTTCAGCCTGTCTGAAAATTATGACAACTGAAACAAACAAAAAGTCATTTTTACCAAAAACAATAAAGTGTTTGGTTAAAAAAATTTCAATTATCTGCATTACTGTCAAACCTGTAACAAATATGACTTCTTGTCTGCATGCTTCAGTATGAATTAACTTTCATACAGGCAATATAAAGGTGGAAAGACCACCTTCCTCCTCCCTAAAAACCTTCACAGTTGTAGCTGAAAATGAGCAAAGGAGTGGGGGGGAAAGAACAAAGCCAAAAAAAGGAGGTGCAGAAATTGAGAGGCAGCAGCCTGGAGCACCACTCCTGTGAGTTAAAGCAGACGATCTAACACGGCAGCAGGCCGCTCGCAGATAGAACACCGCCTAATGAGGTACTGAAGCGCTGCCTCTCCTAACCCTCTCACTACAGCGCTCTCCATTTTACTCACCACTCTCTCTTTATTTCTTTATTCACCGTATCGCCTCTCTCACAGCCCACTCCACAGTACATTTATGATAGCATGCTGCATCATCCTTTCCTTCTGTCTCTCCTTCCCTCTTATTTTTTTCCTCTGCTATTCCGCTTCTCTGCACACAAAGGACTGTGTAAAACAGATACTCGCTGTCTGGATTAATTTTTCCTCCCAAACTCAAAAGTCCGACGCAGAGAAAATCACAAGCAATTTTCATTAGGAAATGTGAATTATATGAACTTGATTTTGGAATACTTCCTCTTTGTTACTTTACCAAGAACTGGAGAAGTTTTGACATGTGCCATTAATCCCAAGAACAAAAGTTCAATAAAACTAAAGAGTAGCAGCAGTGGCTCTTTTTTTTATTTGGTTTGGTTGTTTGTTTTTTTTTTTAAAAGAGGAAAACTAATAATTTGCATTTGATAAAATGATATTCCGTTTAATCGCTATATTTAACCTCCTAAGACCCGAACTCTTGCATATGTGGATGCCAGGTCCTAGGAGGTTAAAGTGTAAAACATGAGGGCGTCAGAAAGGTATTTACTGTCCCCTCAGGTGCAACATCTGAAGGAATGTTAAGGAGAAAGACTGTAATGATTTAAAGGAATGAGAGTTTTGATTCAAACCAAAATGGCCATCCAGCTACCTTGAGAACATGTGCTGGTCCCCTCACATACCCAGTGGATTCAACACTGGGCTACAATTGCACAATAAGACCATTCGATCTCAGACAAATCTACAATGTGACACCATGTCAAGTGCTGGGAATGCTGTTTAATGTATCTGTAAGGCATTCTGTCTACTGACCTTTACTGACTGTTTTTACTAACTGATGGATGATCCAGCAACTGCCCATTGCTGGTCTGTACGTAGACCAAATTTAGTCCAAATCAGACCATTCCTTCTGAGTGCCCAACAGATTTGGTCAACGAGTGTGTTTTATGCTCAATAATCCAGGTAATGAATCCAACAAAATTCAGTTTAGTCATCTGGATGGTTTCTTTTTTTTTTTTTTTTGAGATGTTTCGCCTTTCATCCAAAGGATTTCATATCTTTAAACCATCTTATCACCAGCAAACTGGTTGGACCACTATGTGGGTGTGCTGCATGTAGGTCTCAGTTTGTTGTGGCTCCTTGGACTGATGAAGTCCTTTGGATGACGAAAGAAATGTCTCAAAAAAAAAAAGAAACCATCCAGATGACATGACTGATCATTGTTGGATTCTTTACCTGGATTATTGAGCATGAACTTTGATGTTTTGAACCACTCTGGCTATGGCTGCCTCAGAGGAGTCGATGGAGGAAAGGGCGGGCCCCAGAAACCATTTTATCACCAGCAAACTGGTTGTTCCACTACGTGAGTGTGCTGCTTGTGGGACTCGGTTTGTTGTGGCTCCTTGGACTGATGAAGTCCTTTGGATGAAGGATGAAACGTCTCAACAAATTAAAGAAACTGTGCAGATGAGCTGACTGAACTTTGTTGGAGTGTGTTTAATGCAGTTTCTGCTTACTTAGTTGGAGGTTTGAGCTTTTTCTTCAGGCCCAGGTAACATTTCACAGTCTTCAACTGGATTGTTTTCTCAGCTTTAGTGTTCTGAAAAAGAAAAAAATATATAATAAGGTTGATTTTTTTTTTCCAAGTAAAAAAAGTGTTTACAAAAAAAAAACAAAAAAAAAAACACAACCAACTATAAACTTAAATAAAATGTCAGCTAATTATCTGAGCCATTACCGCAGAATCAAACCACAACAATCAGTTGTGAATCATTACAGGCAAACCTCATCCTCCAGCTGACGGAGAACAAAGTGAAGGAGAACAAAGCAAACAAAATCAAAGTTGTAGCTTGCTTTTGACACCTACACATCAAAACCCACACCCCATTCTTCGTTTCATCCAACACGAATTGCACTAAATACAGACGTGGAAGTAATTGCAGAGGCCAAGGAATATCAATTAAATTGCAGTAAAGTGTCTAATTGTCTTTGTATTCACGCAGTAATTAGCCACATTCTTCTGGAACCTCATATTTAGAGAAGCTTTCAGAGAGAAGAACCCCCCTCACACACACACGAACATCGCCGCTACTCATTTTGCCTCCTACCTACATATCCAACTCTACAGGCAGCCCCTCCATCAATTATTAACACTTCTTCACACTCCTTTACGAATCCCATGTTTCAACTGCAGAAATGTGCGGAGAAGAAAAGCCCTCCGGGGAACTCGATCCTGCTGGTCCTCTCTCCAGCACATGCCACATTTTTGCTTTCTTTTTTTTTGAAGGAACAAATAAAAAGTACAAAGCCTGCTGCCGTCAGTGTGTTTTATTTCTCTGTGTAATTTGAACAATTGGAACCTTGAGACATGTTGTTAGGAATATGAAAAAGATAAACTGCGTGTCACAGAGGCTGGCTGGGTTAGGACACCATTAGGCTGCAGTGATGTAAGCTCCAAAGTTACACATTTTGCTGTTCTTAAAGTTTTGGAACCCTTTATTCTTCTTTGGGATGTCAGGTTTTTTTTCGCCCTGTTTTCTTATAGAGTTGTGGTTAGACGCAACACCCCCCTGGTTATAAATGTGTTTAAAGTAAACTCGACAGCAGATGAATTCAAAACTAAACAGGCGCACTTACTTTGATGTCCCTGTAAACCAGCAGCTTCTCCGCACTAAGAGCAACGTACTTGTCCTGGAATTTGTGGCCCGGCAGCAGCTTGGAGGATCCATCGTTGAACTTCAGATAGTCACCTTTTATAAACTGCTGGAGATCTGCTGAACAATAGCAAAACTGAGTGGTGGAAAACATTTTAAAAGCCATTCCTACTATATTCATTATTTCACTAGAGGAAGGTCAAAGGGCAAGGAGGATGGGGCAACTTTTTGTGATTAAAAATAACCACTTTTCTTTGGCTGAAATAATAGTCCCCATTTATTCATTGAAACTTGCATCTAAGATAATGGAAACCTTTAAGAACAAATTTTGTATTTAGATCACACTTAATACTTTTAGTTTTGCAACGCAGGGTTCTCACGCAACATTATTATTAATGGACGTTAATGTAAACCATTGATTCACCAACATTTCAGCTAATGACTCGTTCAAAAACAGTGGCAGAAACGTCCAAACCCAATGGCTCCATGTGACTTTTGCTACTCGATACTATAGCTTCATACACAGGTGGATACCACATTGTACGTGTGTATCTGTTCATTTTATTTTTGGTAGTTACATTTTTGAGTCATACATATTCTAGTATGTAAGGCATAGGGTGGAAATGACTGGTGAAAAGGAAGAGAGATCATCTGTGAAACAGAAGCTTGATGGTTTGACATGAGCTTCTCTAGTTCACGTCTCAAGACATCATTACAGACGCCACTGAACATGAAGTCATCCCAAGTTTGAGAATTAGTGAATGAGTGAACATGAAATATGGTGCAATAACAACACTTTTGACATACAGTAAAACTAAAAAGAACTTTTTAAACGTGGTCCATTTATGCTATATAGCCATATCCATCATCTTTCCCAGCTTCTTCGTTTTTGGGTCGCGGGGATCACCGGTGCCCCTGTCCAGCTATAACTGTGCGGGAGGTGGGGGACACCCTAGAATGCTTGCAAGTCCATCACAGGGACACATAGAGACAAACAAGACAAACAACCATTCACTTGTTCACTCACACTAGGGACAGTTTAGAGTTACCAATCAGTCTAACATGCATGTTTTTTGTATGTGGGAGGAAACCCGAGTACCCGGAGAAAATCCATGCATGCATGGAGAGAACATGCAAACTCCACCTGGAAAGACCCCCATCTGGGATTTGATCTGGCGATCTTCTCGCTGAGAATCAACAGCTCTACCAACTGCACCACCGTGCTGCCCTATAATATATAAAATAATAAAATTCTCCCAAGTTGTCGCGCATTATTTGGCTATTAACCCATCAGACCTCTCTACACCCAATAAACTTACTCTCTGTCTTACAGACATCAAAACCTGGATGTCTGATCATTTTCTTTCACTCAACAACAATAAAACGGAGGTGATGGAGTTTGGACCCAAGGCCAAAAGGGATTTAGTACTTCAGTCCCTTTCTGTTCTTGGTTTTAACTGCACTCATCAAGACATAAATTTGGGGGTGACCTTTGATTCTGATCTTAGTTTTTCTAAACATTTTAAGATCATCACTAAAACAGCATTATTTTTTCTTCAAATTAGGAATATTGCCAAAATCAGAGCATTTATTTCTTTAACTGATGCATAAACTCTTATTCATGCCTTTGTCTCCTGTCATCTTGATTATTGTAACTCTTTTATTTTCTGGTCTGCCCCAAAGTTCTTAATCGTCTTTAATTAGTACAAAACACAGAGTTCTCACAAGATCCCATAAATATCAGCACATCACTCCTGTTCTGTCCTCATTGCATTGGCTCCCTGTGGTTTTTAGAATTGATTTCAACATTTTATTGTTTGTTTTTAAATCCCTGAATGGTCTTGCACCATCATATCTACAGTATCTGAGCTTCTTACCCCCTATATCCTTTCTTGCAATCTCAGATCCTTAAATCTGTTGTTACTTTCCACGCCCAGAGTGGTGACAGAAGGAGGTAGAGCTTTTATGGTCAGGGCTCCTAATTTGTGAAATGTTCTTCCTCTAAATATTAGACAGGCCTCTTCATTGTCTTCTTTTAAATCATTGGTTAAAACTTACTTGTTTATAAGGCAATATCTGAATTTCTTCTTTTTTTTCCTTATATTGTTATGTATTTAATTGATTTGGCATACTTTTGTGTTTCTGATGTAATTTATGATGTTGTTTAAATTGATTAATGTGAATCACTTTGTAACATTTATTTGAAAGGTGCTGTACAAATAAACTATCATTATTAAATAAAGTGGGCAGCACGGTGGCGCAACTGGTAGAGCTGCTGCCTCTCAGCGAACAGGTCCCTGGTTCAAACCCCGGTCCAGGGGCCCTCTGGGTGGAGTTTGCACGTTCTCTCCGTGCATGCGTGGGTTTTCTCCGGGTACTCCGGTTTCCTCCCACAGACCAAAAACATGCATGTTAGACTGACTGGTAACTCTAAATTGTCCCTAGGTGTGAGTGAGAGAGTGAATGGTTGTTTGTCTCGTTTGTCTCTGTGGCCCTGTGATGGACTTGCGACCCGTCCAGGGTGTACCCCGCCCCTTGCACAGTGATTGCTGGACATGGGCACCAGCGACCCCCGTGACCCAAAATGGAATAAGCGGGTAAAGAAAATGGATGGATGGATGGATATTAAATCAAGTATTATTCCTCACACCTCGAGATTCACAAAAACTAAACTGAGAGCAGTTTGAAACAGGTGACAGACCGGGTGGCTCTGAAACTATTCTGAGAGGTGATTAGCCATGCAAATGTTGCAAACAGATCAAAACTCCACTGACATAAGAGTGAGGCTCTTATATGAGGCGGTTTATGGAAGGAAAATGAAAACTGGATATTTTAAGAAACTCAGGAAAATGCCGTTAGTCACAACCCAGTCAGGCATTAGTGTTAGGGAACCAAAGAACTACAGACTTCCATGTCTATTCCATGCATAACTATGTGGAGATTTATTAAATAACTTTGTAATGTATCCCTGTAAAATGTTTGAGATTGTAATTGTTTTAAGACAACAGAAATCTGCTTTGATCTTGACCTCGCTCAGACTAGACGTTTGGTCATCATCCCTGACCGAACTTCTGTCTGACATTCAAAACCCATAACGCTCTGCGCAACTTCTACCGTGTATAAGTTAACGTTTGCTGATAACTCCCCAGAAGGCCAATATCTTCTTCTATTAGCGTTACTTTACCTTTATCCATGTCCAATCTTTGGGCCCCTGGAAACTTCTTGATAAGAAGAAAAGCAGAGCCGGGGCACTCCAAGGTACTCCACTCCAACATCTGCTCAAGAATCTTCTCACTGGGGTGCAACGGGCGTTCTAACAAAAACAAAAATACCTTCTTTTATCGGGAGGAAAAAGGGAGAGAACGTCTGGGATTAAAGAAACAAACTGTCAACAACAAAACAACTCTTCTCTGACCTTGCGTGAACTCCACAGCCTCGCATCACTAAATCTCCAGCTAACACGTGTAAACTAAATGCTAAAATGATGTTGTTGTTCCTCCCGTTGTCATCACAGAACAGTTTGAATTATCTACAGCATATCAGGACCTGATTATAAAAACACACTCATGTGCAAAATAGGCCTATTATCTTTCCCTAATTGGTGAACAGGGTGCGTGCTGTCAGCCAAAAAAAAAAAAAAAAAAAAGGTAGAAATAAAATACATAATTTGTGTAGCACCACCTCTGCTCTGATGCTTCCATCTGCACACCCCCATGTTTTTCATAACTGAAGGAGGTACAAAAGAGCCACAACGGGATGACTTACTAATAACAGAGGTCTTATCTTTGTGCTGGAATCTCTGCAGACACAGGCTGTGGAATTAGTTCCTCCTTTCCCATTAAATATTAGCTTCACTCCCCCTTCCTGTCCATTGTCTTTGGAAACCGTGTTTATCTGCAACTACTCTCCAAAATGTCTAATTAATGCACCTTCCCTTCCTACTTTGGGGCTTTGTGAGCAAACCCGTCACGCTGTATCCTTCAAAATAGACTTGCCTGTTTACCCTTCTTCAGTCAAACTGGTTTAACATGAAAAATATGCTCCAGTCTGTAAATTTATCATTTTGGATTCAACACACCTTTATTTTTTTGGTACCCGTAGTTTATTATTTCATTTTTTAATAGAAGAGGACGGTGTGTCCTCTGTAACTTTACAGGAAGAAAACAAACATAAGAGCAAGGTGTAAACTCTAAGTGAACCGATGAAAAAGTGCAATTGGGACGCCAACAGGAAGCAGCATCACGACAAGTTTAGACTCCGCTCCCGCTTGGTTCTTCTCTGATCAAATGCAGACGTGCGAGGCACGAGGAGCCGTCGCTGCCTATTAATGCGAGATGAGGTGGGTCAGCTTTCTGGGTTGATCATGCAGGAAAGGATGACACATGATGGCAAAAATGGTTAATTAATGTGCATATCATCAAACCAACGATGCCGGGATAACTTCTCAGTGTGCTGCCACATTCATTAGAGAGATTGTATAATCTTCGAATGTCAGTCTGTTGATGAGAGGAAAGGTATTTTTGTGTGCCTTGAAAGGGAACACTCACAATAAATCGTGTTGTGTCACTAATTGGATATACAGATGATCATAGTAGAAAATTTAAACCCATTACTACAAAGTAATGGTGGTGTTTGGGAATAATAAATTAAATGTTTTAATGTGATAAGTGTTGCAGTATTGACAAGGACTAGAATCCAACATTTTTTCAAAAATGAGGGCATCAGAAAGTGTTTTGACACTATCTACTGTAAGTCTCCCAAGGAAGGTGTAGCATTTCATTGTGTTATAAGAGAGGCTTTGATGAATTGTTGAATCTTGGATTCAGAAAAGGAAGAGTGGTCTTAGCCTGGTTGTTGAACAGTGGACGTGAGACCCACTGCACAAAAGTAGGATTTATATGTCCAGGATACTGGCAGGACGCAGCACTTGAAGAATCCTTGAACTCGTAAGCAAGCTTAATTGGTTGCACAAACATGAAGCAACGCTTAAACTGGACCGCTAATTCAAGCTAGACTTAAATCTTCTCGGATGAATGCAGGTTCACGGTTTTCCTTTAAGACCCACTTGGTGGATCCCAGATTTCCTGATTAAACGTGGACAGCAAGACGCATGCATCCCACTTCTCTCCAGCGGAGCAACGGATCATCATGGATACATATGAAGAGATGAAACACATGATCGCTTAAAAAGGAAACACCACTTCCATCAATAAGCAAAGAGAAAGATGGCGGCATATTATAGCGGACCGATTGAATGCATCTTTAAGTTCAAAAGCATACAATGAATCAGTTTCCAAGTACTGGTAATCTCAAAAGTAAGAGTTGTACACTTAGCCTTAAAATGAGCAGTGGAAGTTAATGTCACCTACAGTACCATACCATACCACTTTATTTATAAAGCACTTAAAAACAGTAGCAAGGCCAACCAAAGTGCTGTACAGCAAAAACAAACAAGCAAAGGACACAGGATAAAATGCATAGATCGCACAGAGGTGAAGATAAGAACTAAATGACTATTATAGAATACAGACAAGTTAACATCAGCTCACACAGTGTCAAAAGCCAGGGAATAAAAGTAAGTTTTCATACGAGACTTAAAATCTGTGAGAGATGGAGCCTGCCTGACATGCAGTGGTAAGTCATTCCAAAGTTTTGGACCTGCAACAAAGAAAGCTCAGTCACCTCTGAGCTTAAAACGGTGCATGAAACCAATAAAAGCATCTGGTCTGCTGACCTCAGAGGATGCTGTGGGACGTATGGCTGCAGCAGATCAGTGAGATAGGATGGGGCATAACTGTTCAGAGATTTAAAAACATACAGAAGGATTTTTAAATGAATTTGAAAGTGAACCGGGAGCTGGTGCAGGGAGGTCGGAACTGGTTGGAAATTATTAATGGTGATTCTTTGCACAAATTAAATTTATTTTGTGCATTGGCATATATGAAAATCTCTTAAACAGATAGTTAGAATTGAGTGTGGAAGTATCGCTAAAATCAGTTCAGACGATATGTGAGAAAACACCATCCAAGTCATTTACACGTAGTCTGTGCTGTACATCGTCAGCTGCAGGTTACCAGTCTGCAGAATGGTCTTATATTTAACTTTCACCTGTTGTCATCCGTGTTTTGGGCCACCGCCAATGTTTGTGCTGTTTCATCATTAAATGAGAAAAATATTCCCTGTTAAAATAAGAGATTCAAATGAACTTGTATTCTTTGCAATATTTTAGTTCTGAAAGTGCTGCATCTATTTTACGTCTTCTCACATTATTTTGTGTCAAATAAGAGAAATATTTTTGCTGTGGTCTCAAACTATCTCTAGAAGAGATAAGCAGGCTACTCAATCCATCGCTAAATCAATAAACAGCAGGGCAATATGCAATAATCATAAATGATTATCACACAAATATTTAGGCGAATAATTCAGTTTCTATTATTTCTATTATTAGGATTGGATTTAGTTTAAAACAGTTATTTACTGTCAAAATGATAGTTGTTATTTAACCTGCTGTATTTTAATGTAAATAAAAAAAAATTTAAAATGCAAATCTGTACATAAGAGCATTGAATGATTGTATGAAACGCACTGATTTATGATCTGAGTGACCGTCGACTGCTCAGAAACAATAACAGCTTAATGAAGCTTCACTTTTAGCCCGTTTCAGAACCAGGTTAGTTTCAGAGGATTGTTCTCCATGGAAACATACGCACCTCCTCTTTTGTGCAGCCGAGTCAAGGATTAATTAATCCAGGATAACATGAAAATCCTGGCTTAATCTTTGATCCTAATTTTGTGCAATGAGCCACAGAGCTTTTCCCTTGTGGTGAAACTGAGTGGATCTTTTAAGACTGATTGTTGAGTACGTGTATTTTGTAGATCTGGAGATGGTTTACAACCTCGTCTATCAAGACATTTTAAGTTAAACTGCTAGGAAAGCTTTCCAGTGCTGTCCATTCCCTGTATACACCATAGCAGAAGCAGTGTCCGCATCCTTGGCATGTACAGTAGCGCTTGTTCCCTTTGAGTGGTGAACTCCACTAGGGAAGCCCCTCATCTATGATACTCTTCATGGTGTTCATGGACAGGATTTCGAGGTGGACTCATGGGGAGGGGGTGTTCCTGGTCTGGTCTCATGTCTGCTTTTGGCATATGATATTCTGCTGGAGACTTTAAACCTCGACCTTCAGCCCCATCTGAGATCTTAGTTCTTGTGAAAAAAATAAATAAAAACTTCCCTCTGGTTTGTAGGGGTCATTGCCTCAAACACATATGTTTATGTATTTCAGCGTCTTATTCACAAGTGATGGCCGAATGGAGGAGAATATGGAGCAATGGATCATGGCTTTATTTGCAGAAATTAGAGCACTGCTCTGGTTTATCGAGGGTAAAAATAAGCTAAGCTAAAAAACAAAGATCTTTAATATTGGTCTATCCATATACCATCGATGGCCAATGGTATGGTGTACTTTTTTCATGCAAATGTTACTTTTTAAAGCTTTACTATGTCATAGTGAAAGAAATCAGTTTTTTTTTTTTAACTAGCAACAATTTATCAAAGTTTATGCTCAATAGTCCAGATAGATAATGGACTCCTTGGACTGATGAAGTCTTTTGGATGAAAGATGAAACATTTCAACAAAAAGAAGCTGTCCAGAGGACGTGACTTAACTTTGTAGGATGTTTTTTACCTAGATTACTGAGCATGAACTTTGATGTTCTGAACCACTTTGGCCATGACTGCCTCAAAAGAGTCGATGGGGGAGAAGGCGGACTGCAGAAACCATCTTAGAACCATCAAACTGGTTGACCCACTATAAGGTGCTATAAATAAGACCGAGTTTGATGGGGTTCCTTGGACTGATGAAGTCTTTTGGATGAAAGATGAAACATTTCAACAAAAAGAAACCATCCAGAGGACCTGACTCAACTTTGTTGGATAGCAACAATCTACTTTGGTCTTGGATTTTTATTTAGACTAGCCATTAGCTCGTCAGTCTGGTTATTATTTAAATGTATTTCTCTAAATTAAAAGTGCTATCTACAAGAAGTACGATAATAACTAGTCATAATTTGTCCACTCTGCCTTCAAAACACAAGAAAACACAATCCCCGATACATTAGTTTGTCGTGTCACTGTTATCACATCCTGGGATTTTTACAACCCAAGATAAAATAAATACTAGTGCAAAGAGATACTCTAGTTTAGGTCTGGCTGTCTGACACTAGTTATTTCCTGAAAAGCAAAACTGGTAAGGCAAAAAAAATAAATTAATTAATTAAAAAGAATATATATATATATATATATATATATATATTCCAGACATTTCTATCTCTAGCATTTAACATGCAAATCTTTGGACACCAATGGCCAATTATTTCCATGCTGTGCAATCCTCTAAATAATGTCTTCTTATTAAAATTGTAAGTGGGGGAGATAATGTGTGCATAATTTATGAGCATGACTAAGTATTAAAACATGCAAACTGGACAATAAGAAAAATAAATAAATCTTGCATACCCAACTCTCCATTTTCAATGACTTCAAAGGTAGTCCAGAGGTCATCAGCCTTAAAAGTGGCATTTTTCATACTCAGCGCAGTTTCTGCAAGTTCTGACGGCCCCATACTTGGAGAAACCTACAGACAAAAGAAACCAGGAGCAAAACAGAAGCCGTGTTTTTTTTATGCAACCTAAACATTGACTTTTATTTCAGCGTGTGGAACTGAACAAAACAAATCTGACACCTTTCTCCATCACTAAAACTTTAAGATTTAGAAACAATCTGCGCTGCTTAACCGTCGTCTTTAACCTGAACCCCATTAAGCATTGCTGCAAACTTGGAAAATGAGTCTGTGACCTTCAGCAGCTGGCAGCCCTTGGAAAATGCAATTACTTACACAATTTAAACAGATTTCTTTGATTAGTTTGCTTTTGATTCACTTCTGTAGCAGTAATCCCATCAGGTTAAACCACAGATGTCTCAACCCTGTTCTATCAATCTTCAGCTCTTCCCTTCTCCGGTTTCACCCCAACCTCTCCTATTTTTATAGCAGAGGACTACACATAAGCTCACCTTTATTAAACAGCACTGCTCTGGCACTCGCTTTTCCAGGTACACCTCGAATATCAAATCCCCCGCTGGACTGAACTAAAGAGGGATAAATAGAGAAGGGGAAAAAATAAAGCATTAGTCGAATGAAAAGGCGGCGAGATTAATTTGTCTATTCCCCCCTGAAATTTCGTCTCCTGTGTGGTGAGACCTCACATTGACAGAAAGTGAGGTTCAGAGGTTGTTTTTGGAGGTGAAGAAGAATAAAACTCGGCAGTGTTAATGAAATGCAAAACCAGGTAAAAATTAAAAGAGCAGGTGCGAGACAGAACGAATGGGGGAACGGTGGGAGCACATGGTGCGTTCTTCGTTCTCACGAGTAACGTTCTTCACATGTGCTACTTTCGAGTTTGCATTTAAAAATATTTATAAGTTGCACCTGGAAAAGTTCACGTGGTAGGATGGGAACAGATGGAAGTGACAGAATGAACCCTTGATGTCAAAAAGTTTCTCAAAATGAGCCTACAATTATCTGTTCATTAAAAAAATCAGTATGGCTTCAATATCACCTCAGGTAAAGGATCACTGGCTTTTGGGGCTGTTTGTCTTTTGAAAATAATAATAATAATAACGTGTTATGTATTATCATTGAACGTTCCTATACAATGGCAAAATTGGCTCTGCATTTAACCCAACCACCACCAGGCGGAGCTGTGGGCAGCTGTGAAAGGCGCCCAGGGAGCAACAATGTGTCCTGCTCAGAGACACCACGAGATGCGCAATGATCGGGAATCAAACCCGGGACCTTCGGGTCCCGAGTCAGCTGACCTGCCCCTACACCATCTTGGCCCCTGCCTTTTTATTATTGGTTCAGGTTTTATAGCAGTTGAGTTGTAACATTTGCTTTTTGGTCAAGTGTCCGTCAGCGTTTAAAAGTTTTCTCGGGAAACTTTGCATCAATCCAGTTACTTTTTATAGTAGACCAGCAACATAATGATGACTGGCCTGGTGGTTCCTCTACTACTGAAGTCTGACAATATAAACATTTTGGAGTAAAGGTTTAAACCAGCATCATTGACTTTCTCTTTTGTGATCTTTTAAAGTTGCCTTGATCAATAATTCTAGAGGTTTGCTGAAGGTCTTGCGTTGATTGTTCTTAGGATTTTGGCTGTTTTTCTTGTTTTTTTCATTCAACCTTTATTTAGACAGGTAAATCCCATTGAGCCTCGAGGACTCATTTACAAGAGAGACCTGATTTCAACAACAATGGACAACAGCGACAACAATAGACAGTTATATAAAGGCATACAGATTATTATTTTTTTTTTTTTTTTTTTTTTTACAATTAGGATGGCAAAATAGTAACAAAAACAGCTAGATTATAAGGCGAATGTAGAAAACTAAAAACAAGAACACGTCTGCATTGGTCCTTGCCAGGAGTCCAACAGATTCTTAAAGCCACTTTTAAAATCTTTTTTTTTTTATTGTCTGTGCATTTAGCCATCAATTGTGTGGTTAAAAAAAAAATCAATAAAGTGGAATATTTGTATCTGAGAAATGAGTCATCCTTCAGTTCATCAACTGTCTGATAATCTAATTTCAAATTAGGGATTTTTCATTACCTACTGTATGTCCAGTTTTTTTCGAATCCCTATGTTGATGTTAAAAATACCATTTCATGTCCGTTATAGTGTTACCTTTGGTATTTGTCATTCATTCAAAAAAGAACCGAATGAAGAGATTGAAGAAAGAATGAAGAAAGACTGCTGGGAGCAAAATGCCTAAAGATCCAATTTAAATCAGAGTTTATGTGTAGTTGTTTGTTATGTATTAACTCAATACCAGCTTATCCCTTGAGTCTAGAAGCCTTTTTCTTCCCCATCACGGAGTGGCGAGGAGTTGGAAACACCCTCTGTCCGTGTTCTGATCTGGATAACATGAAGAATAAGTGAGGTACCGACTTCCATTTTGGTGTGTGGCTGCATCTACGTGTAAAAAATGGCTACTATTGAAAATTGGCTTGCTATGTCAAAATGTAACATTGCCACCACCATTATATATTAGGGGTGTAACGGTACACGTGAGTGCATTGAACCGTTTCGGTACGGCATGTTCGATACGGTCCACATGCGTACCGTTTCGGTTATTTTTTCATTAATTAAATTTTATTAACGAGAGATTATACACCGCGGAACTAAAGTTCCTAAGCGTGTTTTAGCACGGCACTATTATCTTGCAACAAGCGCAGCATTAGCATTCTAGCTTCTCGTTGCGGTCTCCTGTTTGGGAACATTGTCTTTCTTGTTAAAAGACCAGTGAACAAATCCAAAGCTGTGAGTCGAAGTTGTTTCACAGACATTGGATCTGCAGCAGCAACACGTCTAACTTGTTAACGCACTTGAAACATCAACTGAACGCGTCTTCTAGTTGTTGCAAAGACTGATAGCAGCAGCATTTAAACAACCATCAGGTAATTCAGATCGGTCCAAAGCAATAACACAAGCTGTAGGAGTTTTTAAAGCTCTGGATCTACGTTTCTGTTGTTGATGCGCCGGCTTTAAAGTTCTTGAGCCCCGCTACGACATCCCATCACGTCAACACTTCAGCCAAAAAGTTGTAGCAGCACTTTATGAAAAAGCTAAAACTGATATTGTCAACAAGCCCTGGATCAGATTAAAGCTCTGCCCTGATGATGATGACCGAGAGATTCAGCCATCTATTAACAGAAATGATGGCCGTTCAAGAAGAGGTATTATTTTATTATTATGATGTAATTAACTATTTAATTTAAAATTATAATCTTATTAACTTTTTTTTTATTTATTATTTTTTTTTTTTTTTATACCTCTTTGTGTTTTATTTCCAGTCTGGGACAGAGGTAGCAGCTGAGTCTTCTTCCTCTTCAGGGAAATCAGAGATCACCTCCAGCTAAGAAGTCTGTGATGAGTGAACTCTGAACTTTTCCAGGGACCTGCTCCCACAGGTGGGACAGGTCCCTGGAAAAGTTCAGAGCTCAGTCATCACAGACACAAGAGGTTGTGAGTAATGAGGCCAAACACAGCCACACTGCAAAAATTAGCAAAACTCTACCTCTTTATTCCTACTACTGTTGTTGGTGAGCGGTTTTCTCCACCACTGGAGATGATGTCACTGCAACTAAATCTATGCTTTTGGCAGAAAATGTGGACAAGTTGGTCTTTTTGGCCAAAAACTTAAAACTTGATTAGTTAGATTGTAAACAGTTTGTTGCTGCTTATTGTTCTGGTTCTGACTGTTATTGTATTTATTAAGATTTTTATTATTGTTAGTATAGTTTATTTATTGTAAAGAGTGCCGTTTCTTTAAAATATCATCCAAATGGGTCACTTTTATTTATTTTTATACAAACGTATAGTTTACTTGGCATATTTTCAAATATGAATATAAATATTTGTAAGTCTTTATTTTGGCCTTTTTTTGTACCGAAAATGAACCGAACCGAAATGTGATTTTAGCGTACCATTACACCCCTAATAAATATATGTGTGTGTGGGTGGGGGGACTGCAAACTAGCCACCTTAATCATTTGAGGAAACTACTGGTATTCTTTCTAGTTTAAAATTATAGTTTCCTCAAATGATTGGGTAGGCCAAGGTCACCAATGGCCACTCTCTGGCTTCTCCATTTTGCCTGGTAATGGATTAAATTGCTCCATCCGCTCAACTCAGCTCCAACTCCTACCCACTTGAAGATCTTGGTCCAATAATATTAAGGTTTACTCACATTCCCTGTTCAATTCCAGTCCAGAAAAAAATAAAATAAAACTTGTCTCAAAAACTAAAAACATCCATCAATTCATTAACTTTACCCACTTCTACCTTTCAAGTCCATCAACAACGAGGACATTGCCGTACCACTTTTTATGTCTGACTGTTATAGGTCTGAGGACTTAGACACTACTGAACTGAGACTGAGTAAAAAAATTATTTTTATATATTACATATAACAAATGAGCAAACCGAACAGATTTTTGAGCTGATTTTACTCGTTTTCTTGGTAACTTGAGCTAATATGGTAACACCAAATAAATATGACCCATGCAGACAAAACTTCTGTTTGATATTTAACTCTACCTGGGTGTAGCACAGATGCGATGGGTTAAATGCAGAGAATTCATTTTGCTAATGTATATGGGAACATAAAATGATGACAACACATAGCACACTTACTATAAGGTCAACTCATCAGTAACACTAGACCTACCAGTAGAAATATGGCCCATTCTCAATGTGCTGGT
Source organism: Nematolebias whitei (assembly GCF_014905685.2). Classification (NCBI taxonomy): domain Eukaryota; kingdom Metazoa; phylum Chordata; class Actinopteri; order Cyprinodontiformes; family Rivulidae; genus Nematolebias; species Nematolebias whitei. The sequence continues at coordinate 84,622 of NW_023618570.1, forward strand.
GGCACTACAGTTCCCTCCAATGAAAACCAACTATTTTAATGATACACAGTTCAAATTGTGAGAATGATTGTCTGGGTGGGCTTTGGTAACCTATTTTAGAACAGTGACGCCCAATCCTGGAAGTGGAGGGGCACTATTCTATGTTTTAGCACCCACCCTTTCCTATGTTTTGACGTTCCCATGTTCATTAGCACGTCTTCAGGTTCTTCAGAAACTTGTTTCTCATAAAAGTGTCAAAGCAGAGAAACATCTAATATTTAGATGCTTAAGAGCAGGGAAACAAGTAAAACATGCAGGTAAGTGGCCCGTCGAGGACCAGGATTGGGCACCTCTGCTTTCGAAAATGAAAAACTAAGTGAGCATGAAAGCTGTCTAGAGTTACAGTCACATTTCCTTTGTCATTTTAATGGACAGGTGAACTGAGGTCCATTACTGGCTTGAGCTGTCCTATAATAAGAGGAATGGGGCCCTTCCTGACTCCTGTGGCCCTAAAATGACACAAAAATTACAGTCATTTGAACCAATGGAGCAAAAAAGCTGTAATTGTGAAAATGTCACACAGATATGGAGCTATCTTGATTTACTCTGAACTCTTATCCTTCCTCCATTAATTTTTGTGTGAAGGCAGGAGAACCAGATGTATTTCCCCCAACACATGGTTTTTGGAGTTAAGAGTGAAGAAATTTAGCTCAAACTGAGGCGTTTTTTTTATTGTTTTATTTAAAGTGCTGCCTGACTGGAAAATATTGGAAACAAATGCAACTATCATAATAAAAAATTGTGCATGACTAAAACACTATTCTTTTAACATCTAAATATCAGTGGAGTTTTTGTCAAACACGCTTTCCACTGAAGCTTTAGAGGGGAATACTGCCATAAAATTAGTAATCCTTTAACACATAATTACAGAATGCTAAAGCTTAGCATGCGAGCACTTAGCTAAAAGGACTGCTGTGTCTAAGTGCAGCTTTATTGAACAACTTGAATAGATGTACTGTGTTGGAGGTGCCGCTCAAACAATCTTGGGGAGGGGAAGGGAATTACAAAACCCTGCCAAGAAATTTTCTGTGCAAAAAGTACACTGGCAGACTTAAAAAAAAAAAAAAAAAAGTCTTTAATGTCTTTTGTTGCCATAACAACAGCGACAGCGAGATTTTCAGACAACAATTTCAGAAAAACTAAAAATACTTTTGCCAGTTGGGTTTTAGGCTGTAGGAAATTCACGGCACTAAACACTAACAAGATGCAACAATAACAATGTGGAGAGGTTGTGAAACAATAATCAAAATGTTTATACCTTGTGATTTTTTTTACACTTTATATTTTGTTTCTTACCTACTGTGGAGATCTAACTTGAATTTACTTTTAACATTTTAGATCTTACAGCTTTCAACATACTAACGCAACTTTCGTTAAGTATCACCCGCAACCATGACAAAGACATTATTTTGTAATTGCCCATGCCTTTGTGTGTGCATGAATGTGTGAACATTTTAATTAAACTGTTGGTTTGTTAGCAAAATATCTCATGAAGTATTAGAAATGTTTAATTAAGCTCAAAAAGTAACCACTTAACGTGAATCTACGTCTGATTAACTTTTATGAGCATCCCAATTAGCCCAATTCAAAATGGCCACCGCAACTAATCAAGCTTAGCAAACAAAAAAAGACTAAATTTCAGACAGTTGGGTTGGGAGTTGAGGGCCTTGCTCAAGGGCTCTCTGTGGGGCAAAGGAGGTTGAGGCAGGTGTGGGTGCTTCACCTTTCCCACACCAAATTTTGCTGAAATGGTCCAGGGATTTGAACTTGTGACCTCGTGATCGCGGGCTCTGCAGCAATGCAGCCACCTTGAGTGGCACTTTAATTGCGCCGCTCAAGGTGGCTGCATGTTGGAGCAGCTCTGTTACTTTCATTCTGAGATTTTGCTTTTGGAAACTTTAATTCCTCTTTTTCTGGATGTAAATCACATTTTTTTGGATGATTGTTTCCTCTGGTATCAGATGCTGTGCAGCTGGAAGGATTTTTACTGAAACTTTTTTTAGTTTTGGATATTTGTTATGATGCATAACCATGGCAACAAGGTCGCTTTCTACAACCAACAGCAGCTGATTAACATCTCAAAAGCTCAAATAATATCTCAACTACAGCCCCAAATATAAAATGAGTTGAAAAGGATGTTCTGTGGACGCATTCTCATCTACCTGCCAGCTGTGCTCGAGTGCCTGACCACTGAGATCCTGGAACTAGCAGGAAACATGGCTCATGACAGCAGAAGGACAGGATCATCCATCGGCACCTACAGCTGGCTGTCTGCAGCGACAAGGAGCTCGACAGACTGCTGGAGGAGTGGCCATCTCTCTGGGGGGAGTTCTGCTCAGCTTTCGGGCAGTCCTACAGCTCAGGGGAAACGAGAGGCCAGCCGAGTCTGGGTGGACGGATCGGACGGCATCTGCAGACAGTTTCTTAGGATCCACTGTGGGATGGACCTTTACAAAATATCCTTCCTGCCTAAAGCCATCACTATCTATAACATCTCTTAATGAAATGAGGATAATGAGTTACAACAACAAATAATTTCCCTTTGGGATTAATAAAGTATTTTTGAGAGAGATAGAGAGATAGAGAGATAGAGAGATAGAGAGATAGAGAG
>NW_023618570.1:87371-88990 GCF_014905685.2 Nematolebias whitei
ATAGATAGATAGATAGATAGATAGATAGATAGATAGATAGATAGATATCAAATGGATGTCTAAAATATGAGGACTAGAGATAGGTCTCTGTGGCAGAATGAGTTTGAAAGGAGCAAAAAACTGCTGAAAAAAACTTTAAATTTTCATTCATTCAAACTTTGTTTACACAAGGAATTTGAAAGAAGCTGAACCGGAACAAAACGTGAAAGGAGCAGTAAAACGTTATAAACAGATCTAAACATTTGAAGGATGTAAAATGAGAATTAATTTTTTATGAGGGGAAAAAAAAAGAAGGAAAAAAAAAGGCTAAATATTTAAAAAAGCTAAAGTTGTGCCAGTACCTAAAGTCACAGCACCCTTCTGAACGAGCTGATTTGTTGAAATAGCACAAAAATCGTGGAACGAGAAAGATGCCGAAAAACGTAGAGAATAAAAATAGATCACAGTAGTGTGAATGCATCGGAAACATTCACATAATTAGTATCCCCATGCTGATAATACACTTGTTATATCGAAAAAAAATACTCCATGTTGACTAGTAAATAATTTAAATAATGTTATTTAGCCAAAGAAAAAAGGATAACTTACCTATTTTACAGTTCTAAACCATCAGTTTCATAACCATTATCTAAATGTCACCAATGTTCAGAGTGACGAGATTTAAAAAGCACCAGCTTTCCACTGAGTAACCCTCAGGCCTGAAATCAGCTGACATGCTAGGAAACATGTTGGATGGGAGCAGAAAGGAGCCATCATAAACAGCTTATTTTAGATTTCAACAACAGCGGCGCCGTGGGATTTAATTTTCTACCTAGTTATCCGAACAGAGTGTTTTTCTCGCCGTTCAGGCATAAAGTACCTGCTGTAAAGGTCAACAGGAACAAAGCCCTGCTTCTCTCAGGGACAAAAAAAAAAGCGAGAATTCTGCTCAAATGAAGCCAATGTTTGAGTCTCTGATGCGTGCAGGCAAATCGATGCGAGCACACTCACACAGAAATACATCTCCGTTCAGGTTCTGTGGGTCGACTTACCGAAGTGTCCTTTTTTCCATTCCAGCGTGTGATGAAGCTATTCTCCCTCTTCATCTGTTGCACCTGGTCTTCGTTGACCTGTTAGGCGTAGAAACACACAGGTCAGCAGTCAGAGTCAAACACGCAAAACTTTCTGATTGTATACAGTTGCAGTCAGACATTTACATGCACTCACCATGGATCATGAATTTCAAAATAATCTGGGGGCTTTAAATGGCTTTCAATATTTAGAACTGCTCTTTTTCCAGGGCAGGATGATTCTACAGCCTACAACTTCGCTGATTTTCAAAAACAAAAATTGGGTGCATAAGTGTGAACTTAATGTTAGATATTATTCTGTCCACATAGCGTCAAAATAATACACATATATTCAATTTTCTACATGTGCTCCCACTAAAAAAGCTCTACAGTGACTGGTCTGAATGACTATGGGCCAGTGGCCCTCACCCCGATAGTCGCTAAATGCTTAGAAAAACTGGTCATGACTCACATCAAAACAACCATCAACATCAACGAGGACCCTCATCAGTATGCATACCGTGAGAACCGATCAACAGAGGATGCAATCTCCTCTGTGGTCCACACTGC
>NW_023618570.1:89090-111112 GCF_014905685.2 Nematolebias whitei
ATAGATAGATAGATAGATAGATAGATAGATAGATAGATAGATAGATATCAAATGGATGTCTAAAATATGAGGACTAGAGATAGGTCTCTGTGGCAGAATGAGTTTGAAAGGAGCAAAAAACTGCTGAAAAAAACTTTAAATTTTCATTCATTCAAACTTTGTTTACACAAAACTCTTACGTCCGTATGCTCTTTGTGGACTTCACATCCGCCTTCAACACCATGATCCCCCAAACCCTGATGGACAAACTATCCACACTAGGACTAAGCCCCTCCATCTGCAACTGGGTACTAGACTTTTTAACAAACAGACCACAGTTAGTGAGGATCCACAACCTCTCCTCCTCCACCATAACCCTCAGCACTGGCTCTCCTCAGGGATGTGTGTTGAGCCCCCTCCTGTTTACTCTGCTCACATATGATTGTGCAGCTACCCATCCAGGCTGTCACATTGTAAAGTTTGCAGATGATACAGCGGTGGTGGGATGCATCACAAACAATGATGAGTCCAGCTACAGGCAGGAGGTGGAACACCTGGAGAGCTGGTGCAGAGAGAATAACCTTCACATCAATGTGAAGAAGACAAAGGAGATGATTGTGGACTTCAGAAGGAACAAAAACACCTACACCCCCCTGAACATAAGAGGATCTGCGGTGGAAGTGGTCTCCAGCTACAAGTACTTGGGTGTACACATGAATGACAACCTCAGCTGGAGCAACAACACCACCAGCCTGATCAAGAAAGCTCATCAGAGACTCTACTTCCTCAGACGGCTGAGGCGAGCTGGTCTGGGAAGCTCAGTCCTCACCTCCTTCTACAGGTGTGCAGTGGAGAGCATCCTGTGCTCCAGCATCAATGTGTGGCATGGAGGCTGCACAGCTGCAGAAAGAAAAGCTTTGCAGAGAGTGGTGAAGGCTGCACAGAAATCTGTTGGAATCAGTCTCCCCACCATCACAGACATCTACACCTCCAGATGCAGGAAGAGGGCCACCTGCATCATGAAGGACCCCACCCACCCAGCACACACACTTTTTGCCCCACTCCCCTCAGGAAGGAGGTTAAGGAGCATTAAGTGTAGAACCACTAGACTGAGGAACAGCTTCTACCCTGAGGCTGTTAGACTCATGAATCTCTAACTAGAATAATCACTGTGAAAAACCATATCATGTTGCTGCTGATCTGTTTCATGTTGCTGCTGATCTGTTTCAATGTTGCTGCTGATCTGTTTCAATGTTTATGAGTTCATGCGTGCACATCTGCTCACACAGACTCATGTTCATGTTTGTGCTGATGTTCAATGTTTTATGTTATGAGTGCTTAGTGTACATTTAGTTGATGTTTTTCTTAGTTCATATCTTAGATGTTATTACTGTTTTTCTTAGACATTTTATTGTTGGATGTAACTGGGACCCCGTGTACATAATTTCGCTCCACCACATGTACCACATGAGGTGCGAATGACAATAAAGAAACTCTGACTCTGACTAAAATTAGCTTAAATGTCCGTTACAAAATTGCCCCTCAATCATAAGCTTTTCCATAGCAATCAACAAGGGTCAGACATAGATCTGACTGCACTCTTTTGGCACAATTTGTAAAGTTCCTTTTTGCAAATCCCTGGTTTTATAGCACAAAGGCTTTGGGAGGGCTCAGAAGCTTAATGTCCAGTTGATTTATCCAGTCAGAAACGAGCTTTAATGTGTGTTTTAGATCATTGTTCTGTTGGAACATTCAAATGTGTCCAAGTCTGAACTGTCTAGCTCTGGATGTGAAGTTGAAGAATTTGACGGCAGCACTCCTCCCTCAATATTCCATCCACTTTAGCCACTTTAGGCTGTGGCTGAGTGGTTAGAGCGGTCGTCCTCTAATGCAAAAGTTGGGGGTTTGATTCCACCAGCGGTCACATGCCGAAGTGTCCCTGGGAAAGACACTGAACCCTTCATTGCCTCCGATGTGTGTCCCATCGGTGTATAAACGGGCTGAAGCACTGATTAATCTTTGTATAGCTATAGTAGAGTGCTGTATGAATGGGTAAACAAGAGCACAAATTGTGTTGTAAAGTGCTTTGAGTATCTTGACAAGATGGAAAGGCGCTGTATAAGTAGTCCCTTTACCATTTACCATTGATAAGTGCGACTCCACTCGGCTCTCATCTTATAGGTTCTTTTCAGGTGTAGGTGATTTGCCACTGTGATATATGTTTCCCTGCTCTGTGGGCGGTGTCGTAACAGGTCATTGTGTTTGAGCCACTCCATCTGATGTGATCCTTAATCACCCTATAATCGGACTTCAAATTCTTATCTTATCCCAGAACTGGTTGTAGCCATGCTGTGCCATCATCTCTGATATCTCTCTGTAAATGCGCTCATTTCTTGTGGCACTGTCCAGCACACACTAAATCCTATCATTGGCCAGTAAATTTAGGAAGGTCCATACCGCATCATTGGTCCATGGCACTATTTTTCAAGCTTCCATACCAGAAATTAGCAAAAACAACACACACTTAACATGATTAGAGAGGAGAAGGAGGTTCAGATGTTCGTTTTGTAGTTTTGCTGGGTGGATGATACAGTGACGTATCTCCGCTGGCCAATCAACGGCTGCTGTCCTCTTACATAAGAATTGTCGCCTTGGAGAAGTTCACCTGGAACTATGAACAAGGTGGTCCCAAAACCCGAGCTGAGTGGGGTGGGTTCTGGCAGTAGGCAGGTCCTTAACTGGTGCGGTGTGGTGCAAAACCAATAAGAGTTGAGACAGTGGCAAAGCGCCATTTGTGCAGAGCTGCACCACAGCATGATGCTACCACCATCATGCTTGACAAGTGGTACTTTGTTTTTAAGTTTTAAAACCTCTATTTGACCTCTTCTAACCTACTCTATGTTATTCGACCCAACTTGAGTATTTTCTGACCATACAGCTTTTCGTTTATTTGGGATATCCATGAAGGGCAGCTACACATTTTTAGTTAACTTGAAGGTGTCATTTTTGGAGCAGTGGCTGTTTTCTTTCTTCATATAAAGCTCACTTCACTGTGGACTGTGACACTGATGTTCCAGCAGTTTCCAGTTCACGGAAGGCTCGAGTCTCAGTGGTTCCTGGAGAGTCCCTGAACTTTCTGGCCAATTTCCTTTGATCTGAGGCAAGACAGATAAGTACTGGTCAATCCAATGAGCGCTGTGACATTCATTCTGTTCACACTGGGAAAAAGAAAATACCAACTGCAGTCCATCGTTATCACCTACGAGAGTTAACAGGCCTTCACTTTGTGAAACTAAAAGGCACACTGTCCTCACCATTTATTGAAATACTTTAGTGAATGCATGTTTATATTTGGGCCTGTATTTATAATTGTGACCCTGTAAGGATCAGAAAAAAATCTAAGTAAGTTCAAACGAGTGCACCCAGATCTTGCTGAACAAGCGTACGACATACAGCGTATTATACGCACATCGACAAACAAGCACAGCAATCTATAGCAATGGCCTGGACAAGCATAGACCCTGTATTGCGTCTGACCTTGATTTGTGACCATGACTTTGAAGCTGGGGTGATTTTGGCGACATTCCATCTAGTGATAATGCATAAGTGTGTCAAGTTTCATGAAATTATCTTGAGCAGATCAGAAGTTACGTCGATGAAAAGAAAAAAGTTTATGGTCCGACAGACAAGAGACTATCCAATAATACATCCATCTCTTGACGAGTGTATAACCATGACTGGAACTGTATGCTGTAGAATTTTTCCACCATAGCGGAAAGAGGTTTAAAATAGTTAAAAGCCCACAATGAGTGTATGTAAACATCTGACTGTAGCTATAAACCACATGTCAGTAATGCAAAAACACAAAGTCCTCTGAAAGTAATTTCTGAAAAGAAAGTCGGCCGGAAGGCTTCGACACCACTCGGCACCGATCGAATACTCCATTTTCCTAAAGCTCTGTGTGGAAAATAGCATTTCATCTTCCAACATTTTTTAAACTTCATTATCATTTTCAAAGAACATTCTGCTTTGTTCGAGCTATCCGAGTGGCAGAGAAGATTGTGGGGGCCTTGCAAATTCATCGTGTGCGTGTTTAGACCTGATAATGAGCCCAGGCGACGACATCCAGCGCAGAACTGGCACTTTAATTAGTGACACATCTCACTCTTTTTATGTCACAGTGAGTGTGTTTAACTGACGGACAACTGGCGTTGCGGGTTTATGATTGGTTGAGCCTAATGGCCATTTGTCATGCTGATGATGGCGTCCCGAACTGATTTGGAGCAAATGCTTCTACTTTATAGCCTGAACAAGAGAGCGCCAGGCATTCTACAGGGAATTAGGAGTCGCTCTGTGCTGTCTATCCCATAAAGCCAGGCAGCTCTCCAAGGGTAGCACTGATCCTGCGCTGCCCCACCCGCCCATACAAACAGCAGCAAAGCATGTTGTGAAAATTTGGCAATGACTGTTCTGCTCCCCAGCTGGTTGAAGTAAGAAGAGTGTAAATAAAGTCATGCCTGCAGCTTGCTTTAAATATGCAATATGGTATTATCTGGATTTTCTGCTGATCTCTGTCACTCCTGATAGAAGTGACTGCATGAAGAAGGTCGAGTCAACAAGACTGCGCTCGCTACAACTTTTACAAGGTTTCAGTCATGGGCTAACGGGGACAAAGGAACAAATCTGATGCTGAGGCAGTTCAACAGGGATGTTTAATGATTCTGGGGTGTGCGAAACCCTCCTATTGATGCTACAATGCAAGGAAAAGTATGGAAGTGAATGTTTCTCAATTTTCAAATTAAAATGGATCAATACAACGCATTTCATTTACAAAATAAAGCTGCACGTTTTGACTCATAAATAAAATTAAAAATAAATCATCCAAACTGCATTTTCATTTTATTCCCCCAAGACTGCTCAGTTTGTAAATTTATTAAAATGATAAACAAAATAACATTTAATTTTCAAAACATGACCTTGTAAAAAGTAACCAATATTCATTTTCAGATGTCAAATTTGAAAATTAAAACGAATTTGCAGAAATGCTTTTTCATTTCAAAGTCAAAGCTGCATTTTTAAGTCATAAATGAAATTGCTAATAGATCATCCAAACTGTGCTTTCATTTTCATCTCGGCATGGCTCATTGTGTGACACAACTACAGAGAAAACTAAGAAGAAACTGCTTTTTCATTTTCACGCCCTGCCCCAGCAAAAAGCATTACATAAATCAATAAGAATTTGCAATTCCAAGCAGCGCAGGAGAGTGACGTCAGTGGCAGCGCTTCCTCTGCGAGTAGGACCTGGCTGCATGCGGCATGGATTATTTATTTAAAATGTTAGTGTTTAAATTGAAATTGCAGAGAAGAGAAGCACAGCAGGACGTCAAAGGGTTAACCCTTCATAAAGCTGATGCAGCAGGAGAAATATGTGCGTGGTAGAGAGCAGAGATCATGACAGGCTGCAGGAGGGAGCGTCCCCATGCACTTGTGGGCAGCACACAGGTGCAAAAACTTTTTAAATAATTTATTTTAAATAAACAATCCATGCCAATAGTGCGGCTCATCCATCAATCAGCCAATTGTGTGTCATGTCCAGTCTTACTTAGAAAAATCGCGGTATAGCGAATCTGCAAAAAACGAACCACGAAGTAGCGAGGGACTTTTGTTGTGACTTGGCACTATAGAAACCCTTTCCAAAAAATTAAGACTATCATGCAAAAGTTGTTTAACTTCCATAATTCCATTCAAAAAGTTCATCTTTAATAGATGATAGAGTCAGGGTCCACAATTTAAACGAGTTCAAGTATTTAATGGTTTATTTTTAAATAATTTGGGCTTCCAGCTCAAGAAACCCATGAAAACGGGATTTAAAAAAAAATAGAACACTGTGGAGAAATCAGCCCACACTAGTTCTCAGTTTTTGGAGAAATAAGAAAGAAATTAGGATCACAACAAACCAATCAAAATATGGTACTTTCAAAATGATATGTCAATCTTCAATACTTGGTTGGGAATTCCTTTGCCTTAATCACTGCATCGATGCGACGTGGCATTGAGGCAATCAGCCTGTGGCATTGACTGGGAGTTATGGAAGCTCAGATTTCCTTAATGCTTGCAGTCAGCTCTTCTTTGTTGTTGGGTCTGGAGCTCCTCATTTTCCTCTTGAGAATATCCCATAGATTCTTAATGGGGTTTAGGTCCGCCGAGTTGGCTGGCCAGTCAAGCACTGTGGCATGGGCATCAAACCAGGTTTTGGTGCTTCTGGTGGCATGGGCAGGGGCCAGGTTCTGCTGGAAGATGAAATCTGCATCTCCATACAGATCCTCAGCAGAAGGGATCATGAAGTCCTCTTAAACAGTGGTCCCCAATCTTTATTGTGCCACGGACCGGTTTGATGTCAGACAATATTTTCACGAACCGGGGATGGGGGGCGTGGTCTGGGGGTCCTTCTCAACAGAATTCTGAATAAAGTAGACGCCATTTCCTGCATTCTGGTGTATTTTACAAACATTTAAAACATTTTTGCTTCAAATACTCTGACTGCACGACAAACAGCTTCATGAGCTGAGATCATCGTCTGTTTTATCAGTTCACTCCTGCAGTGATTCACACATCAGATTGTTCACAAAAGCACAGGGACTTATGCAAAAAGGTTTAATTATATTTTTGTGTTTTATAATACAATTACACATGACTGAACTTTTAGGGGAATAGATTTTTTTTTTTTAGCACAAGCAAAAATGTGAAGCGACAGCTCTGATGCGATATTAGGAAGCTCGTTACAATTATAGTTTTATTTAGTTATAGTTTTATAGTCAATCTTTGTCAGGCGGGTTGAAAAATGTGCAGTGTAAGCCTTCAAAATGCACAGATACGGCTGCACACCTCCACCTGTCTGCACCAGACCACGTAGCTGAATTGCTTTGTTCTTCACCAGCAATGTAGAACTGATCTGCGCATGCGCCTATAGCAAAAACTGAAACTAACCACTTGTGTATGTTGCCCTGCATCAAGAGTGAATCATAGACTGATGTGGTAGAGAGAAATCGTGTGATTTTTCAAAATAAAACTTTTTTTACCCTTCTGTGCGGCCCGAAACCCATTGACCCAGGGACCGGTAGCGGTCGGTGGCCCGGGGATTGAGGACCACTGCTCTAAAACATTCTGGTAGACTGTTGCGGTGACCTTGGATTTAAGAAAGCAGAGTTTACAAACAGCTGTACTGGACATTGCACCCCAAATCATGCCTGACAGTGGATATTTCACACTGGATCTCAAGCAGTATGGGTTCTGTTCCTCACCCTTCTTCCTCCAAACTCTTGGACCTTGATTTCCGAATGAAAGGCACACTTTACTTTAATCGGAAATGGATATGTTGACTCAGGTTCACAAGTGGCTTGACCCGAGGAACCCAACAGTTGTAGCCCATCTCCCGGATGCATCTGAATGTGGTGGTTTTTGAAGCTGTGACTCCCATCTCCTTCCACTCTTTCTGGAGCTCTGCCAGATTCTGGAATCTTCTCTGTTTGATAATCCACTGAAGCCCACGCTCATCTCTTTTGCTGGTGGATCTTCTCCTGCCACACTTTGCCCTTCCACTAGACTTTCCATTGATATGCTTGGACACAGCACTCTGTGAACAGCCAGCCTCCTTTGCGATGAACTTTTGTGGCTTACCAATCTTATGGAGGGTATCAATGATGATCTTCTGGCCACTTGTTATGTCTGCAGTCTTCCCCATAATGAACCGAACTGAGACAATTGAACCAAACTGAAGCAATTTAATGACACCTGGAGAAAAACCGGTGCAGGTGCTTTGAGTTTAGTAGATGATTAGTGTCACACTCAGTTTAAAACATTAATACCCTGCAAAATTTGGGCTGATTTCTTCACAGTATTCTAATTTTTATGAATTCCTGTTTTCGTGGGTTTCATGAGCTTGAAGACCAAATGATGTAAAAATAAACAAATAAATTATTGAAAACATTTAAATTGTGGGTCCTGAATCTATCATCTATTAATTAACTTGTTGAATGGAATTAAGGAAGTTAAATAACTTTTCCATGACATTCAAATTTTTTGGAAAGGGTTTGTATAAATGAACTGAATTGATGGTCAAGGCCACCACTGGCCACTCCTTGGTTCTGCCACTGCACCAGTTGGTGGATAAAATCGCTCCCTCCACTCGACAGGTCCACTCTGCGCCACCTTGGACAAGAATAAAACAGACCTCTATTCTTTCACACAGTGCAACTCCAACCTGCTTGAATATCTTTCACAAAAAACATTTTTTGCTCATATTCCACTCTTCCTAGGGCGGCTGTGGCTGAATGGTTAGAGCGGTCGTCCTCCAGTGCAAGAGTTGGGGGTTCAAATCCACCAGCAGTCACATGCTGAAGTGTTCTGAACCCCCATTGCTTCCAAAATGTGTCTCATCGGTGTATGAATGTGATAAAGCACTGATTATTCTTTGTATAGCTCTAGTAGTGCTGTATGAATGGACACAGATTGTAGTGTAAAGCGCTTTGAGTGTCTTGGTAAGATAGAAAGATGCTATACAAGTACAGTCCCTTTACCATTTACAAGTCCTTGTTCAATTCCAGTCCAGAAAAACACTCAAACTACACAAATTCTCTATTCAAATCCTTTAGCAATGGGATGCAGTGGCATTCCCCTCGTTTTCTTTCATGTGGCCCGTGGATTTTTATTTTTTAATCATTATCAGCATTTTTACAAAATGTAGACCCACAAGACACAAGGCAGGGATATTTATCTTATACCATGCACATTTATGCATAAAACTGCTGGATGTCGTCTAACTTACAAAAGAAAGCCCACAATCAGTGACGCATCGCAGCTATAAGCTTCTGTGATGCCTCTCGTGTCTAATGGAATAACAGAAACGGCTTCTTTGACTCACACTGAAGAGCGCAATGTAGTTGCTGATGAGGTCATGAACCACACTAATTTCCTGCGGGGTTTGTCCCCGAGTCTGGAATAAGCAGGAGGAGAAGACGGCGGCCAGTTTCTCACTTGGCATCTGGTTGAGGTGGGAGCATTGCTGTATCCTGAACCAGAGAAAAACACAGAGAGGCACAAACCTTGAATGGAAACACAAGAGTAACATGGCTCAACAACAACTGCTAACATCTTTTGCAGAGGTGCACTCTTGATCTCTAACAGTGGCACGAACACACACAAAGCTGAATAAAATGCCAGGCTTTAGGCCAAACTCAGCACCGGGCCAATTAAATCTTCCTGAAAGAGTCTGTGTAATTAACAGCTAAACTGCAGAGAGTGCAGGTATCTGAGGGAGCGGTGTGTAATGTGAGCATCACTGAACGAGACATGAGGACAGCAGAGTGTCTGCTTCTTAATCCAATTAGAGGTGGAAGAACTAGCAGCTTTGTGCTGTGATGTTGCGGCAGGACGAGATCCTCATCTCTATCTTCTCTGGAAAAAATACTGTTTTCTTGTTTGTTTCGTTTTAATTTAAAACATGCCGGTGTAATTTTATTCCACACCAGCTTGTTATTTATCAACAGAATGTTCCGTCACATAAAGCTTGTTGTTCATATGATACAAATACTGTATGAGCTGCGTGAACACTGAAAATGTACGATTTTAAAGACAATAGTTCTGAATTAGAAGTTTTAAAGTAGGATTTTGAACAATTAGTATCTTACCTGTTGTAGATACGTCCTTTGAACAATTGTGGGGAAATAATTTAATTCAAACCTGATTGAAAAAATAGCAACTAGTCGGAGCAAAGACATAACAATAGTAGATTACTAAAATATTATAGTGGTTTATGCAAAAACACATTTTTAAACAATTACTGTCAATGTTGTATAACTTGTTTTTTTTACATAAAATTGTATGGCTAAATATCCATTCGTTATCTGCCACTTGTTCCAGGTTTATCTTCTAGTGCAAATAGCAATAGCAAGAACACAGGGCTTAATTTGTTCCAGAACGCAATTAGCGGGCAGGCGGGGTAGTCTGGGTGTCCTCCTCCATTGAATTTTAAATAAAGTAGATGCCATTTCCTGCATTCTGGTGTATTTTACAAATATTTATTACAGTAGATTAACATGAAACAAAAGCTGTAAATTCATTATTGAAATGACTGCAAAGCGTTCGTAATGTAACAACGCTGCAGCTCTGCAGGTAAGGGGCGTTCACTTCAGGACAAATCGAGGTCGCTGCTTGGTCAGTTGCCGAAGTGTCTACTAGGGCTTAACAGACTACTCGAGTAATCTACACATCGATTCCTAGGACACCTATCGAGGTTTTTAATTTTACGTCGAGTATTCGTGGTGACGTCATTACGCCGCCGTTACGTCATTGCGTCACGTGATCCGCAACAGGCGCGGGTTACAAAATGGATTCCTTCAAGCAGATGGATGGCGCAGAGCAGGTCCAGTCTTGACAAATAGGTAGAAATGCATCAATAGTCTGGAAATATTTCACTAAAGATGAATCTTCTGGTTCAGCTACCATAAGGAAACAGAAAATTTAACAACTTCCTGACTGTTTGGGGGGCAGTGACGTTCAAGGGCCCGAAGATCACGAGCATCCAGTAGAGTTTTACGGCCTTGACCCTTACGCACAGCGATTGTTCCAGATTCTCTGAATATTTTGATGATGTTATGCACGGTTGATGATGATAACTTAAAAGTCTTTGCTATTTTACGCTGGGTAACACCATTCTGGTATTGCTGCACTATCTTTCTGCGCAACAATGGTGGAATTGGTGCTCCTCTTACCATCTTGGCTTCTGAGAGACACTGACACTCTGAGAAGCTCTTTTTATACCCAATCATGTTGTCAATTGACCTAATTAGTGTTAATTGGTCTTCCAGCTGTTTGTTATATGCTCAATTTCCTTTTTCCAGCCACTTATTGCTACTTGTCCCAACTTTTTTGGGATTTGTTGACACTGTGAAATTTTGAATCAACATATTTTTCCTTTAAAATGTTACATTTACTCAGATTAAACTTTTGATCTGTCATCTATGTTATATTACGAATAAAATATTGACATTTGCCATCTCCACATCATTGCATTCAGTTTTTATTCACAATTTGTTTAGTGTCCCAACTTTTTTGGAATCCGGTTTGTATAAATAAACTGAATTTAATTGAATTAATATATCTGCCAGAATAACTGTACAATCTACGTTGGTTTTGCTCGGTCATTAGCTAATCAAAATGGACAAAATTAAAATACTTTTTCAGATTGAGATTGTTTAAAGAGCCTTCTAAAACAGGTAAGATATTAGTTGTTCATAACTTTTCCACAGTGTGTCACCTCAAAATATCTGATAAAAAAAAAAAAGAACTTCTACAGAGCCAAAAATAACCTCACTTGTGCTGAGGATTTCAGCAATACGTTTGCTGATTGCCAGGGTTTTCAATAATGTGCCACACATGCTGTCTTAGATGGAAAATACGAGCAGACAGTACTAACAATATGAAATTTATTCATCATTTTCAACCCAAGGACATAGCTTCATCGATGGTAAGCAGGATTTTCTATTCAAGCATACTTTTTGAAGGACGTGCCAGAATATTTATTGTACAGTATTTATGACTAACTTGAGGAACCTTGCCAGATTGGTAATGCAAAAAATAAAAATAAAAAAATCATTACCAATTAAGAATCACACACAGCCGAGCAGGCCAGAAGACAAGACAAAGAACAACAGACTAATCCGCAGGATACAACAAGCAAAATGAAGAGAACTTGGGTGTGCCACCGTGAGAACTGAAACTTTTTACTTCTATGATCAACACAACAAAGAGCTACAATTCAACATTTGTTTTAGTTGCAAGGTCACTAGACTGTATGAAGGGAAAATGTGACTAATTTTATTTTTCCAATTCAGAATTATGATGGAAAAGGGTGATGAAAGTAGTGACCAATGCTGTTGCCTTTTAATTTAATTTTCCTTTAGCCTACAGTAGTGTTTAAAAAAAAAACCCTGAAAATATAATTTATTTTGTTAAATTGTACACAAAATGAATGGGATTCTTTCAAAACTCTTTTATGGGCCTAATCAAGAAACATCAGCAATCTCAATTATTTTTCTCAATTTACCTGAATATTTTCAGAGTAATGCTGTTTTTAATTTAAGCCAGTTAATGGCGACATATGAATCATTAAACAAATATGCCCTTCCTGACGCAACCACCGACCCGGTCGTTTTGATGTAACATCTGTGGGGGTACACGTTGCGGTTCAGGCCGCATTAAAGTTGATGGAAAGTGTATAAGATATAAATAAAGTTACGAAACCCAAGTTGGGTGGATAATAATAGGTGTATGCATATTCTACGCAGTCCCCAATTTAAACGTGGGTCTCATATAAAGAGCAGAATAAATAATCAATACAAACTGGTAGAAATTAAAATGTTGCACCTGTCATGCAAAAAACCCCAAACATTTAAAACAATTATGTTGTTTTTATTTTTACTTTGTACTGGTTTAAGCTTTTATCCGAGTGATGCATTTGTTATCTGATTCAGAAAAAAAGACGTGCTAATAACAGTAAGAATTAAAAATTAAGGTCTGCCTCAACAAAAACCTGTTAGCCCTAATCAGCTTAAGTAAATAAAAGCATCCAATTTTTATTCAAGAAATTACAGACTTTTAAATAATCTATGCACAATAACAATTTCAAGTGGTTTACATTAAAACAAGGGATAGGAATTTTTTTTTTTTTTTAAAACAGAAGAAAATGTAAAAAAAATAAATAAATTAGAAATCAGAGAAAAGTAAGGTATTCTGCAGTTTAACTGGTGTTATCCTCTGGAAAGTTGGGTTTGTTAGCAAATTGTATACGAAATTACATTTTTTTGATGGAGGAGTGTTCTTGTGTAGATTATAGGGATTTAAACCGATAGCTTTTTATTATTTTGGAGACTAAACATCTTCTTACCAAAGGCTGCAGCCTAGAAATTATGAAATGAGAAATAAGACCCAGACACCTCATTCCAGAACTGAGAAGTGTCCTGATCACCTCGTTTGACTTTTGAAAGGGCTGAGGTGGTGAAAGGGGCCGAAGACGGTTCACCTTTGGTGCACCTCTCCCTGTGCCACCAAGCAAGGTAGTAACAGAGGCAAAACGGCCACTTATCTTATGTTAAAAAGTAAGCTACAGTGCTGCAGCTCAGTGATGTGATGAACTGATGACATGTGTGACCGCCTGCTTACTGGATTCAATTAGAAAAAGATTTATCAACAAGGGAATATTGATGACACACTGCAACTTTGTAGTTAGTTTGCAAAAATAGCTAACCACAAAAATGGACAATAAAGTGAGGTACTGTAGTTCAAGGATTCAAGGTTCTTTGTCATTCTCATCACATGTGGTACATGAGGTGGAACCAAATTGTGTACACAGGGTCCCAGTTAAATCCAACAATAGCAAAAATATAAAATGTAAAAAAAAAACAGTAAATAAGAATCTAAGATATAAACTATACACTAAACGAATGCCCAATGGTACACTAAAAGATCTAAGATATATGCCAGTCACTAATAGTGCAACACAACACACCGAACAACAGCAGCACAATTCTCATAGGTTAAGTTCGGCTATAATTTACACGCTTAATGCGAGTGGAGTCGGGCTCTGAGCTCCAAAAGTAACATGAACTGGGATTTATTCAAAGCAACAAAAATACAGAAACAAGACACCAAAAATGAAACCTAAATAAATGTATTGCAGCATGGTCCTATTGGCAGAGCGTTTCTGATGACAGTCTGATGACAGCAACACGGTCCAGTTAGCAGCATGATACTGTTAACAGTGAGATTTGGTTAGTAACGAGGTTTCTTTCAGCAACACGGTCCCATTAGCACCATGGTACAGTTAGCGGTGTGGTTCGGTTAGCGGAGTGGTCTTGTTAGCAGCAAACACATGCTAATGACAGGGAAAATGGCTGCTATGCAACTTAGAATTTTACATGTAGGTTTGATGTTGATATTCTGTATTCCTGGACTTTTAAAGTTCATTCTTTTATCTGTTTAAATATAGTTTTATTAATATTACCATTTAATATTTTATAGCATTAATTTACCTTTTAATGTTTGATGTTAACTGCTTGACCTAGAGAAATATACACAAGAATTCCAATGTACCCGTGATTTAGTGTAACTTGTACAAATGAGCATAAAATTATTTTTTATTCTAATTCAACGAGTTCAGTAAATGACACGAGGCAGATGTCCGACGCTCATTTAATGAGTCGCGCTCCACTCCGACCCGGCTGAGTTCTGCTCTACAACTCTTTTTGTTTCGTTCAACCCGCTTCATTTCTGAAAGCTCACATCTGTGCGTGAGGTGGTTGGCTTCATCTGTGATTTATGAACAGCCAGAGGGAAGAGAAAGATGGACTGGTCTGTGTGGCCATTTTGCAAAACTATCTTATGAACAGCTAATAAGACCATAAAATAAGACGGACAGTAATGAGTTTTCTATGAACAGAAGGTTATGCCTCTGCAGGGAAATGAACTCGCATGTGGATTTTAAGATGACTTTCAGGGATAACATTCAATTCCAATATAAAATTTATTAAAACCATACTCATATTGAAGCTTCAAAAAACAATGGTTATGTGACATTATATTTAGGAATAGAGCTTCTCTCAAATAGACCTTACTGTTACTTTTGTCTTAAAATAAACTCACTCATACAAAGGCAAGTAAACGTGTTTGCAGTGTGAGCTTGTATGTACCTGTACATGTGTCGTAGAAGAGCCTCAAGGGTTGACCTGTTGATCTTTGGTAAACTCGCTATAAAAGTGGAATACTTCTTTACTCGTTGCCTCTTGTCCTCCTCATCTGCAAAACCAGAAGAACCGTTTTATCAGAATGGATAAATAGAAACATTTCGTACATTTAGACAAGTTGGATGACCAGTTTCTTCGTTGTGCTGCCTTTCAGCACTATCATTACTGTAGTAGGGAGTCATAGTCAACGTCTACTGCCATCTACTCATTCTAAAGATAGAGAATGGTCATTTTGATAGGGATCTTTTATCCAGTAATTATCAATAGTTACTACTTTATTGTCCCATTGAGAAGCAAAAACGGGGAAACAAAAAATGCTCAGGCCATCCATCTATGAATGTTGTGAGCACAATAACAAGAAAAAAAAAAAAGGTGAGATATAGACTTCCATTCTGGTGTGGGGGTGCATATATACATTTATATGTATATGTAGAGTGGTGGGCACAGTTTTGCTAACCCAGTAATAGGGGAACTAACTTTCTGTTTAGCATTTTTGCTATCTTTGAATACCATTAGTGGAAATAGCTTCTGCTAAATAAAAAAAATGCTGGCATAGCCCTATAGAACCTCACTGACCTACACAAGGTGAGGTCAGTGAATAAGGCCAGGCTGATTCTGGCAGATCTTGATCACCCACTCCACGGTGAGTTGAGAGTGCTTCCATCTGGACACAGGTATCTCTTGCCCAGATGTAGAACAGACTGACAAACTCATTCATCCCTGTAGCGGTTAGGCTTCTCAATGAACATCGATGACTTCTGTATGGTTATTTTGGTGTCTTGGTGTCTTGTTTAGTATGGATGTTTTGTGCGCATACTGACTGTGAAATATGCTGGTGAAGATTCTCAGTCATCCAGGACATGATGAATTCAAAAAACGTTCAATACAAAAACAACTGGACTTTGTAACAGAAGACGTTTCGCTACTCATCCGAGGAGCTTTCTCAATTCAAACAGCAGTGAGTGAGGGGTTCAGGTTATAAGACTGAGTGAGCTAAGACACACACACATGTAGATTTGACAATTCACACCTCAACACCTTAACAGTAGGGGTTTCTTAAGGTCTTTGTTACTCTAATTCACAGATGAGGCCCCTCTGTTCCCATCAGGTGTGAAAACTGGCTGGGAATCAGTCTTAAAGTTGCATTATATGTTTTTGAAAGTGGAAATCTGAGGCCACCTCTGTTAAGAGATGGTTTTTCTCTTTTAACATGAATTGCTTCCTTCACCCCCCTCTCAAACCATCTGTGTTCTCAGTCAAAAGAGTGTCCCTTATCTGTGAGGTGAACAGCTGAGTCTTGTCTTGAAGAGGTGGCTCTCCTGTGTTGAGCCATGCATCTGTGAAGAGGCTGTTTAGTTTCTCCAATGTAGAGGTCTGGACAGTCCTCGCTGCATTGGACCGCATACACTACACCACTCTGTTTGTGTATGGGTGTTTTGTCCTTAGGGTGGACCAGCCTCTGTCTGAGAGTCCTGCTGGGTTTGAAATGTACTGGGATGTTGTGTGATGAATTTCTCTGATACTCCAGCAACATAAGGGATGACAATGTTTTTCCGTCTGTTGTTCTCTTTTTTCAGTTTATTAGTGTGTTTTGTAGATTTCCTCGCTGACTTGACAAAAGCCCAGTTAGGATATCCACATTTGAAGAGCATCTTGGATGTGTTTCTGTTCCTTTTCCTTCCCTTCTGTCTTTGTGGGGACGCGTTCGGCCCTATGTTGTAAAGTTCTGATGACAGAGAGTTTGTGTTTCAGTGGATGGTGAGAGTCAAACAGAAGATACTGGTCTGTGTGGGTTGGTTTTCTGTAAACTTCAATGTTGAGACTGTCCTCTCTTTCCATCTGAACCAAACAGTCCAAAAAAGGCAGCTTGTTGTCGTTTGCATCCTCTCTGGTAAATTTGATGTTGTTATCGACCGAGTTGATGTGTCTGGTGAACGCTTCTATTTCCTTAGCTTGGATTTTGACCCAGGTCATCCACATATCGGAACCAATGGCTTGGCGTTGTTCCCTCATAGGAGTTTAGGGCTCTCTGTTTCACTTCCTCCATGTAGAGATTGGCAACAATGGGTGACACTGGAGATCGTATGGCACAGCCGTGCTTCTGTCTGTAAAAACTGTCATTGAGCTTAAAATAAGTGGTGGAGAGGCAGAGATCCAACAGGGTGCAGATCTGGTCTGGGGTGAAGTTGGTCCTGTTGATTAAGTCATTGTCTTGTACAAGTTGTTTTCTGACGGTTTCTACTGCTTCAGAGATGGGTATGCAAGTGAAAAGAGAAGTCACATCATACGATACAATTTTGTATCATACGATTTTGTCCAGTTGTTTTTGTATTGAACGTTTTTTGAATAGTGACTGTGAAGTAAATTGCCCCTCGGGGATAATAAAGATTCTTGAACTTGAACTTTAAATCTTGTAAATTCAAGTCCAATAATTGTTTTTAAAGACAGTCCTCCACAGTAGAAGCATACAGGAGAATGATGATTTACACAGACTGATACGATGCTATGCTATGCAGAGCAAAGCAAAGGTAAGCACCAACCAGAGATGTTATCACCTCTGCAGTGCTTTATCCCACTCATACATACCACAAACAGTCTCTGACTCA
The DNA here is from genome assembly GCF_014905685.2 of Nematolebias whitei. Classification (NCBI taxonomy): domain Eukaryota; kingdom Metazoa; phylum Chordata; class Actinopteri; order Cyprinodontiformes; family Rivulidae; genus Nematolebias; species Nematolebias whitei. The sequence goes on from NW_023618570.1 coordinate 106,474, forward strand.
TGGTGTCAGTTTACAGCCAACAACAGACTTTAACATGAATGCCAAATCAAACTAGAACAGGAAAAAACATGAAAAACCTATTTTCACATTAATAAACATCGTAAACAGTCAGAAACATTGTACACATAATGCCTACTTAGCATACTTAGCAACGGTCAACACCGTCTCTGGGACGTGACTCTCTCACACATCATTTCACGCATCTTTACTTCAAAACAGATTTATTACCAGCAGAATATTGATGATGCACAGGAACTTTGTAGTTAGTTTATTAAAGTAGGTAACCACAAAGAGAATCGTTAAAGTGAGTTAATTCATTATAGTAAATGACAAGGGAGATGTTGACACATATCACTCTGCTTCGTCACAGCAGAGTTCTACACGGCCTCTTTGGTTCCGACGGACCAAATTAATTTCTGAAAGCTCACCTCTGAATGAGACAGGGATGATTTACTTGTGATTTACGAACTGTTTAGAGTTGTGTTCACTTACAACATTGTCACATTACAGACGGTCTTACAGTGTCAATGACAGCAGTGTATGATAAAAGTTACTGCTTTAGTATTAGATTCTGCAATTTTTTAAAAATCTGTTTAGCTGTTTAGCGTTAGCTTCCGCTAATTTTTTAGTTAGTGAATTAACATTTTGGTTAGCTGTGCGCACCACCGTGTGTGTATGATGGGACACACATAGGAGACAATGAGGGGTTCAATGTCTTTTCCAGGGACACTTCGGCATGTGACTGCTGGTGAAATCGAACCATAAACTTTTGTATTAGATGACGACTGTTCTAACCAATCAGCCACGTCTGCCCAATAATAAAATGTGTTAAAAAGTTGCTGATTTTAGCAGCCATATTATAGTACTACTATCTACCTACTATTAATTACTGCTCATAGTTACCCAAATTTGTCTACAAAGAATGCACTTTACAAAATCCACTAAAAATGAAAACAGTCTGAAGTACTTTTGAAATCATTTACTTAAAAAATATGTTTTAATATTTCACAGTGTAGTACTAGGCCCTTTAGATTGTACAATTTTCATCTCAAAGGGCTGTCTATCCTCTCACACATAAATCTGACACCTCACATACCCAGAGCGGACACCCAGAATGGATAGAGCTCTTTGGTCAGCAGAGCATCTTCTGCCTGGGACAAGAAGCTCTTCAGAGTGTCAGTGACATCTTCGAGGTGATGCTCCTTTTCCCTCAGCTTCACATTTCGTGCATCATGAGTGAACTCCTCAAGGAGGAGTGATACTCTTACAGGGTCCCCGGTCTTCTGGTAGACCCCCTCTTGGCACAAACCTGGAATCAGAAGATGGTGATTAAATAAGAGACTAACAGAATCATTTTTATCTTTGTGACTCAGAGAATTACACATCCTTACGATGACTTTGAGCTGTAGCATAAAAAAATGCATAAACACATTAGCATTTAAATTGCAGGTAGGATGAAATGTTGGTTTGAGATACATTAACCCTCTTTTCCATTTTATGGTTTGAAACACAGTTTTATGTCTATCATGCACAGCCAAGGCAGGACTAAATGTAAAAAAAAAAGAAGAAAAGGTTTTGTCCTTAAATTCTTCTGAACTAATCCCACAGCAGCTCCACACATTAAAAAGTTATAAAAATAACTAATATATAAGCACAGTGGGAAAAATAAGTATTTGATATACTGGCGATTTTTCAAGTTTTCTCACCTACAAAGAATGGAGAGATCAGTAATTGTTATCGTAGATACACTTCCTACTGTGAGACTGAATCCAAGACAACAACACAAATCCAGAAAATCACAAGGTATGATTTTTAAATAATTGTTATTTTCTTGCCTGCAATTAGTATTTGATCACCTACAAACCAGCAAAAATTCTGTCTCTCACAGACCTGTTAGTTTTTTCTTTAAGAAGCCCTCTATGCTGCTGTTGGGTGTATTGCTTTTGTAATACTAGTGCTTAGCATATTTTTAGTTAATGATTTTTCTTGGTTCATATCTTAGATCTTATTACTGTTTTTCTTTTACATTTTGTACCTTTGTTGGATGTAACTGGGACCCTGTGGACACAATTCCGTTCCACCACATGTACCACGTGTGATGCGTATGACAAAGAAACTGACTCTCACACGATGACTGACTCTATTCTGCACTCATTGCCTGTATTAATTTCACCTGTTTGAACTTGTTACCTGTATAAAAGACACGTGTCCACACTCAATAAATCAAACTACAACCTCGCCACCATGGTCAAGACCAAAGAGCTGTCTAAGGACACCAGGGCCTAAATTGTAGACCTGCACAAGGCTGGGATGGGCTACAGGACAACAGGCAAGCAGCTTGGTGAGAAGGCAACAACCGCTGGTGCAATTATTAGAAAATGGAAGAAACACAAGATGACTGTCAACCTTCCTCAGTCTGGGGATAAATGCAATACCTTGTCTCGGGGAGTAAGGATGATTCTGAATAAGGTCAGTCCAGAACTACACAGGAGGACCTGGTCAATGACCTGACGAACGCTGGGACCCCAGTCTCAAAGAGGACCACTGGTAACACACTTCACCATTATGGTTTAAGATCCTGCAGGGCACACAAGGTCCCCCATGCTCACACCAGCCCATGTCCAGGCCCGTTTAAAGGTCACCATTGACCATCTGGATGATCCAGAGGAGGCATGGGAGAAGGTCATGTGGTCAGACGAGAGCAAAATAGAGCTTTTTGGTATCAACTCTACTTGCCGTGTTTGGAGAAAGATGGAGGATGAGTGCAACCAAGAACACTGTCCCAACCGTGAAGCATTGGAGTGGAATCATCATACTTTGAGGGAGCTTTTCTGCAAGGAGGACAGGACGAATGCACCTTATTGGAGGATGGATGGGGTCATGTATCGTGAGATTTTGGGCAACAACCTCCTTCCCTCAGTAAGAGCATTGAAGACGGGTTGTGGTTGGATCTTCCAAACACACAGCCAGGGCAACTAAAGTGTGGCTCCATAAGAAACATTCCAAGGTCCTGGAGTGACCTCCAGACTTGAACCCAATAGAAAATCTTTGGAGGGAGCTGAAACTCAATGTTGCCCGGCAACAACCCCGAAACCTGAAAGATCTGGAGAAGCTCTGTATGAAGGAGTGGGAGAAAATCCCTGCTGGAGTGTGTACAAACCTGGTCAAGAACTACAGGAAATGGATAATCTCTCTTATTGTAAACAAAGGTTTCTGTACCAAATATTCAGTTCTGTTTTTCTACTGTATCAAATACGTCATGCAATAAAATGCAAATTAATTATTTAAAAACCATACAATGTGATTTTCTATTTTTTTTCCGTCTCTCGCAGTTTCATTGTTCCTAAGATAAAAAAAAAAAAATTACATACCTCTTCATTCTTTGCAGATGGGAAAATGTGCAAAATCTGCGGTGGATCAAATACTTATTTTCCCCATAGCCTACACACACACATACTTATATTTGTCACTTTATTGTGCTGGACATCTGAACCATCAAATTGTCATTCAATGAGATTTTGTTTTCCACCCATTTTTTTTAATTTATATTTTTTTATGCAGGCAAATATAAGGCAACTCACCGTACTGCGTGACAAACGCAATGCAGCTGTCGACTATAATGGGAACGCTGTTTTTGGTCAGCTGCTGGTCACCGAGCGCTTTGCCATCGGTGCCAGCAGCCAGCGTGATGGCTGAGTGCCACAACAAGAAGTCCATCTTGTTGAAGCCATGGATGTAAATTGTTCTGTTAAAACAAAAATAAATAAAACACTACGAGGGGTAGAAAAAAAAAAACGCTATCATTTGCAGACACAACATAATGTTTGGTGTTCCAACACTTAAAGTTCACATATAAAGTACTTCTAAGTCATTAAATAAACAACCAACAAGATTAAAGGAATCCAAAAGCGCTTCTGCAGAACACACAGCTATAAACAACTGCAGCTTTCCCGTGAGGTCTGATCAAAAAACATACAAACAAACAGCAATTAGTGGAGTTAGCACAAAGTCTTGTTGCATTACACTAAAAGGGAACCAAAATAATAAAAATAAAAAAAACATCTCAGCTTGTGCGAGGGCTGTGGTGTGTTAAACTCCCACTTTCTGTCTGAGGCAGGCAGCGTAGCAACACTAACTACCACAGATAGTTACAGTAGGTGAAGTGCATTCGGACTAACAAGACAAAAAGGTAAAATCGAAGCTAACGTTGCCTCGCTATTTGCGAATCAAAAATGCGATGCCAATTAGGCAGATTTTGGGGCTTTTTTTTGTTTGTTGGTTTCCCCAGGTCATACCTTCCACACTCCACCATCAGCAGGACTTGGATCTTATCTTCGCCCTCAGTATGTGTCGAGACAGCTGTGGAAAGAAGGAGCAACCAATTAAATTAAAAAAGGAGATTCCAAAACTGTAACTTTAATGAAAATAACTTGTTGGGGACAGTTTAGATTTGTCATTAACCGCTGTTTAATGAACTATTAATGCTTAAATGATGTAAAAAGTGTGGAGTTAAACACGGCATGTAAAAGTGTATATTTGTGTGAAAGTTTATGAAGCATTCACTCTATTGTGATCCATTTTTCTTCCGTACATTTTTAAGCATCGCTCTCGTGCCACAATTTTTGTGCTATTTCAACAA
>NW_023618570.1:111212-112752 GCF_014905685.2 Nematolebias whitei
AATATATTCATTTTTCATACAAACACCAAATCATATTACAATATGTCAATCTATATTGGTATAGACACTTCCTCATTATTATTTTTTTCTTGTGCGAGGTGGTGCAGAGTGACGGATCCTGGTGAGCAAAAGGAGCAATTTTATCCACCAGCAGATGCAATGGCGGAGCCAGGGGGTGGCCAATAGTGCCCTTGGCCACAATAGATTAATGTTCAGCCACCCCACTGGCCAGCACAATCATTTGAGGAAACTATACCTATAAAGGTATATAAAAAGTAGAAGGCATACCATAGTTTTCTCAAAATATATGGGGGAGTGGTGGCGCAGAGGTTAGAGAGGTGGGCTTGTGATCCGAAGATGGCCGGGTCACGCCCCGGCCCCGACAACATAAAAAAAAAATTGTGGGTGGGGTAGGTGAAACACCCACACTTGCCCCCACCCTCATTCGCCCCACTCTGGGCCCATGAGCAAGGCCCTTAACCCCACCATCTGCTCCCTAAAACAGGTCTCTCTTGAAAATGAGTTCTCGTGGCTCAATGAGACTAACCTGGATAAATAAAGGGTGAATGGAAATGAAAAAAATATGATTGACTGGTTTACATACACCAATATGGAAGCTGACCCGTTGCTTATTTTTCAAGTTATCAGCTCACAAGCTTAAATATATATATCAGTTACAATCTAAGGAACCTTTCTTATGCCTAGATGCAGCCACACACCAAAATGGACATTGTTACCTCATTTGTTTTTAAAGCTATCATGCTCACAACATTCCCTTGATGGAGGGAGGTTATTTTCAAGTCCCCATTTTCTCTCCACAATGGGGAACAGCTAAAGACAGAGGCCCAAAAACCACCCATCCATTATCTTTTACCCACTTCTTCCATTTCGGGTCACGGGGGTCGCCAGTGCCCATGTCCAGCAATCACTGTGTGAGGGGTGGGGTACACCCTGGACAGGTCACAAGTCCATCACAGGGCCTTCATATTTCTCTCATTTCTCAAAAAGGAAGCAAAGACTAAAAAACCCACCAAAAACCACCTTGTATATAACAAATTCTGCAGATTGTGTCAAGAGCACAAAAAAACCAACCTTGCGCCGTCATGATACCAATAACTGTAGCATTATGCAAGCTTGGCGTGACATCATAGTGTGTATTTACATCATGAAATGGGTTGACAGTCATTGATAGACAAATTCGGACAGGTCAAGGAGGTTAGGGAGAGCATAACTGGGTCATCATCTAATGTGAAGGGTTAACTGCAACCTTGAGCCTACGTTATTCAAACTTTTGAGAATTGGTACTGTAGTGAGGTAAACATTCCTATTCAGCTGCAGTTTTACGTTGGCAGCAAGCCTTTCTAAAAGTCCAGAAACACAGTGAAAAGAAAAGTGAGTGAACAACGTAGTAAATACGGTGGAGTATGCAAAACGCAAAGGTGCTTTGTTGTTGGAATGGGAAACATGAATTCAGGCTTTCTGCCACCGCCATACTGACGGCAAAATAAACAGGAAAGTGAAGTGGACCTAACTACGGGTG
>NW_023618570.1:112852-117382 GCF_014905685.2 Nematolebias whitei
TTGAGGATTAGACTAAAATATCAGTTGGTGACGAATAAAAGAAAAACTAAAACCATTTATTGCTATAGTATGTAAAAACATGTTTTTGTACTTTTTCTGCATTTAGCTGATTTCTGATTGTCTAGAAAAGGTTCCACTTTCATAAAAGTCAGCAAGCAGTCATGGGTATAAACTAAATTTCTGTATGTCTATGATTAAAACAAAATAAAAAAAAACAAAACCACTTACTGATTTACTTAAAACATTTAGACTTTTCTTAACCCTGAATTCCTCAAAATCTTTCTACAAACCCTTATTTTCTAAAGTTTTCATTCTGAACCAACTTTATACATCAACAATTTGCCAGGCTTTACTTTTGCCTCAAATATCAGCACGTTATCTAATCCCCCAAGAAGGAGTTGCTACCACAGTAAGAGTAGGAATAAAGAAGAACAAAAAGCCTAAAACGTTTTGTTTTCTAATGAAAAAATCATAAGGATGTAGTTTTCCATGCAAGCAAAGCTGCATACTTTAGCTCTTTATCAAAAAAAAGCATATTAAGTAATGAAAGGTTTCCCACTGAGCTGCTCGCCAGATGAATGAGGATTTCTGCGTTTGTTCCAACATCTATGACACGTGCTTTGCATTTACCTGATAACGCCGTTAATAAGCCCCTCTCATGTCGATCTCTTAAGTTCTTTGCTTTCTTTTTCTTGTCATGTGGCGCAGACTGAGGAACACCGTGCCCTTAAAAAAACGTTCCAGACAAAAACAAAAAGCCTAACTAAAAAGAAAAAGAAAAAAAAATCAAGAGAGACTTTTAGGGGATTAATTGATTTTGCCGTTTGGCTCAGCATCCAAAGGCCTGTACGAACGGCTTGTCAGTCAAAATAAAGGCGGCTGTCGTTCTTGCCAACAGTCAAATTAAAATTTCTACTTATCAGTAACTGTGTTTTAGATTTTTCTTTCTTTCGCGTGAATTGATGGAATTATACTTTAAATATATAATCTACATGGGAACTTCATCTATAAATACCAAAGTTTAACTCATTGTTGGTAATTACAGCATACAGGTAGTCATTAAGACACCAATCAATCGCCTCAAACCATCCCCTAACCTTTTCCCAGTATTTTTCATCCTTTTGCCCATTACTTGAGCACAATCCGTTGAGTGTGATGAAAGTGCCAGATGTTGTTGCTAGGAGATTTGAGCAGAGCCTTGTTTCTCTCTTCTTTCTTTTTTTTTTTTGGACTTTCTCTGTTGTGAGTGATTGTTGTTGCCATGATCCAAGCAGCTGTTTGAAGCCCCCAAAGAGATTATGGTTGAGCTTTTGAGTCCCTCTGCACAGTCCTTCTGCATCTCGCTTTCTTATTCCCATCTCAAACGACTGATTGTGAAGATGAAGAATGTTAGTTGTTCAGAAATGTATTTACGTGTTGAATGCTGGCAACAAAGCAGCCGTTTTTGTTAGCTGTTAGACCTTTTAAGTAAAGGCTGAAGACAAATAACACCCGTAGTTAGGTCCACTTCACTTTCCTGTTTATTTTGCCGTCAGTATGGCGGTGGCAGAAAGCCTGAATTCATGTTTCCCATTCCAACAACAAAGCACCTTTGCGTTTTGCATACTCCACCGTATTTACTACGCTATTCACTCACTTTTCTTTTCACTGTGTTTCTGGACTTTTAGAAAGGCTTGCTGCCAACGTAAAACTGCAGCTGAATAGGAATGTTTACCTCGCTACAGTACCAATTCTCAAAAGTTTGAATAACGTAGGCTCAAGGTTGCAGTTAACCCTTCACATTAGATGATGACCCAGTTATGCTCTCCCTAACCTCCTTGACCTGTCCGAATTTGTCTATCAATGACTGTCAACCCATTTCATGATGTAAATGCACACTATGATGTCACGCCAAGCTTGCATAATGCTACAGTTATTGGTATCATGACGGCGCAAGGTTGGTTTTTTTTGTGCTCTTGACACAATCTGCAGAATTTGTTATATACAAGGTGGTTTTTGGTGGGTTTTTTAGTCTTTGCTTCCTTTTTGAGAAATGAGAGAAATATGAAGGCCCTGTGATGGACTTGTGACCTGTCCAGGGTGTACCCCACCCCTCACACAGTGATTGCTGGACATGGGCACCGGCGACCCCCGTGACCCGAAATGGAAGAAGTGGGTAAAAGATAATGGATGGGTGGTTTTTGGGCCTCTGTCTTTAGCTGTCCCCCATTGTGGAGAGAAAATGGGGACTTGAAAATAACCTCCCTCCATCAAGGGAATGTTGTGAGCATGATAGCTTTAAAAACAAATGAGGTAACGATGTCCATTTTGGTGTGTGGCTGCATCTAGGCATAAGAAAGGTTCCTTAGATTGTAACTGATATATATATTTAAGCTTGTGAGCTGATAACTTGAAAAATAAGCAACGGGTCAGCTTCCATATTGGTGTATGTAAACCAGTCAATCATATTTTTTTCATTTCCATTCACCCTTTATTTATCCAGGTTAGTCTCATTGAGCCACGAGAACTCATTTTCAAGAGAGACCTGTTTTAGGGAGCAGATGGTGGGGTTAAGGGCCTTGCTCATGGGCCCAGAGTGGGGCGAATGAGGGTGGGGGCAAGTGTGGGTGTTTCACCTACCCCACCCACAATTTTTTTTTTATGTTGTCGGGGCCGGGGCGTGACCCGGCCATCTTCGGATCACAAGCCCACCTCTCTAACCTCTGCGCCACCACTCCCCCATATATTTTGAGAAAACTATGGTATGCCTTCTACTTTTTATATACCTTTATAGGTATAGTTTCCTCAAATGATTGTGCTGGCCAGTGGGGTGGCTGAACATTAATCTATTGTGGCCAAGGGCACTATTGGCCACCCCCTGGCTCCGCCATTGCATCTGCTGGTGGATAAAATTGCTCCTTTTGCTCACCAGGATCCGTCACTCTGCACCACCTCGCACAAGAAAAAAATAATAATGAGGAAGTGTCTATACCAATATAGATTGACATATTGTAATATGATTTGGTGTTTGTATGAAAAATGAATATATTGTTTCAGTCTTTTTGTTGTTCTTTGACTAACTCTGAGCTTTTGAGCTTTTCACTTGTGTCTGGAAACAAAACCAAGACAATAGACCGCAGGACATCAAGGATTAGAGGAGGCCTTAAAAACTGGATTTGCATGAATCAATGTCAGAAATATCAGAGGCTTCAGCTCATGCTTGACTGTAGTCTAAGATTAGTTTTGTGATTTATGTGTATGTCCAGAGGTATTGTTATATGCAGTATTTGACCGACTCAAACAGTAACTAGAGAAATTGCATTTCCTGCGAAAATGCAGTGTGAATGCTTGTTGCATAAGAACTTGCTGAAAAAAACAGCTGAATTTAGCTTAAAAAACATGCTGAGATGTAGCTGAGATGGAAGAACAAGCTTAAATGAGCAGAATAAAGCAGAAAGAACATGTTTGCTGAATTAAGTTACAATAAGCAGAACTGAGCACAAAAATTAGGAAATTAGATAAAAAAAGCTGAAATTAGCCAAATATAGCTGAAAAATAGCTGAAAAAGCGGAAAGAAGCCCAAACTACCAGAAGGAAGTAGAAAGAGTTTAAATGAGCTAAAAATCTGGAATTGGCTGTAAAAGCTAAATTTAGCATGAAAACAGGTAAATAGTAGCTGAAATAACCGAAACTTTCAGAAATAAGCTGAAAGGAGCGTAATAAGATGAAATTTGCAGAAAGAAGTTAATTTGGCTTAAAGTAGCATGAAAAACTTAAAATTATCTGAAAACAGCCGAAATTAGCTAGAAAATTATTTTAAAAGTTAGCAGAAAAGGTGTAACAAGCTTAAATTAGCAGAAGAAAGTAAAATGAACACGTTTACTGAAAGAAGCAGAAATGAGCACAAAAGTAGAAATTATCTGAAAAAAGCTTAAATAAATAAAAAAGGTAGCTAAAAAGCAGATAGAAGCGTAAAGTACCAGAAGGAAGTGGAGCATGTTTGCCGATTTAGGTTGAGAAAGGTTGAAATGAGTGCAAAAAAATGTGGAATTATCTGAAAAAAGCTAAAATTTGCATAAATACAGCTAAATAGTGTCTGAAATAGCAGACATAGCTGAAATGCATAAATAAGTTGAAAGGAGCATAACAAGCTGAAATTAGCATAAATAAGTTAGAAGAAGCACAAAAATCTTGTAGTTGGCAGAAATAATCTGAAAGGAGCACAAAACAGCTGAAAAACTGCTGAAATTTGCTGAAAATAGGTGAAAAAAGTGTAAACTTGCACAAGGAAGCTGAAAGTCGCTGAACAAGAACAAAATTTGAAAGGAGCAGTAAAAAGTTGTAAACAGATCTAAAGATTTTGAAGGATGTAAAATGAGCTCAATTCATTTTCTATGAGAAACAAAATGTCATAAAAGGCCAAATATTTCAGAAAGCTAAAGTTGCACCAAAACCCAGTCATATCAGGATTATCCTGAAAGAGCTGAACGTTTTCATATACGAATTGTTGAAATAGCACAAAAATTGTGGCACGAGAGCGATGCTTAAAAA
>NW_023618570.1:117482-139493 GCF_014905685.2 Nematolebias whitei
ATAGATAGATAGATAGATAGATAGATAGATAGATAGATAGATAGATATCAAATGGATGTCTAAAATATGAGGACTAGAGATAGGTCTCTGTGGCAGAATGAGTTTGAAAGGAGCAAAAAACTGCTGAAAAAAACTTTAAATTTTCATTCATTCAAACTTTGTTTACACAAAACTCTTACGTCCGTATGCTCTTTGTGGACTTCACATCCGCCTTCAACACCATGATCCCCCAAACCCTGATGGACAAACTATCCACACTAGGACTAAGCCCCTCCATCTGCAACTGGGTACTAGACTTTTTAACAAACAGACCACAGTTAGTGAGGATCCACAACCTCTCCTCCTCCACCATAACCCTCAGCACTGGCTCTCCTCAGGGATGTGTGTTGAGCCCCCTCCTGTTTACTCTGCTCACATATGATTGTGCAGCTACCCATCCAGGCTGTCACATTGTAAAGTTTGCAGATGATACAGCGGTGGTGGGATGCATCACAAACAATGATGAGTCCAGCTACAGGCAGGAGGTGGAACACCTGGAGAGCTGGTGCAGAGAGAATAACCTTCACATCAATGTGAAGAAGACAAAGGAGATGATTGTGGACTTCAGAAGGAACAAAAACACCTACACCCCCCTGAACATAAGAGGATCTGCGGTGGAAGTGGTCTCCAGCTACAAGTACTTGGGTGTACACATGAATGACAACCTCAGCTGGAGCAACAACACCACCAGCCTGATCAAGAAAGCTCATCAGAGACTCTACTTCCTCAGACGGCTGAGGCGAGCTGGTCTGGGAAGCTCAGTCCTCACCTCCTTCTACAGGTGTGCAGTGGAGAGCATCCTGTGCTCCAGCATCAATGTGTGGCATGGAGGCTGCACAGCTGCAGAAAGAAAAGCTTTGCAGAGAGTGGTGAAGGCTGCACAGAAATCTGTTGGAATCAGTCTCCCCACCATCACAGACATCTACACCTCCAGATGCAGGAAGAGGGCCACCTGCATCATGAAGGACCCCACCCACCCAGCACACACACTTTTTGCCCCACTCCCCTCAGGAAGGAGGTTAAGGAGCATTAAGTGTAGAACCACTAGACTGAGGAACAGCTTCTACCCTGAGGCTGTTAGACTCATGAATCTCTAACTAGAATAATCACTGTGAAAAACCATATCATGTTGCTGCTGATCTGTTTCATGTTGCTGCTGATCTGTTTCAATGTTGCTGCTGATCTGTTTCAATGTTTATGAGTTCATGCGTGCACATCTGCTCACACAGACTCATGTTCATGTTTGTGCTGATGTTCAATGTTTTATGTTATGAGTGCTTAGTGTACATTTAGTTGATGTTTTTCTTAGTTCATATCTTAGATGTTATTACTGTTTTTCTTAGACATTTTATTGTTGGATGTAACTGGGACCCCGTGTACATAATTTCGCTCCACCACATGTACCACATGAGGTGCGAATGACAATAAAGAAACTCTGACTCTGACTAAAATTAGCTTAAATGTCCGTTACAAAATTGCCCCTCAATCATAAGCTTTTCCATAGCAATCAACAAGGGTCAGACATAGATCTGACTGCACTCTTTTGGCACAATTTGTAAAGTTCCTTTTTGCAAATCCCTGGTTTTATAGCACAAAGGCTTTGGGAGGGCTCAGAAGCTTAATGTCCAGTTGATTTATCCAGTCAGAAACGAGCTTTAATGTGTGTTTTAGATCATTGTTCTGTTGGAACATTCAAATGTGTCCAAGTCTGAACTGTCTAGCTCTGGATGTGAAGTTGAAGAATTTGACGGCAGCACTCCTCCCTCAATATTCCATCCACTTTAGCCACTTTAGGCTGTGGCTGAGTGGTTAGAGCGGTCGTCCTCTAATGCAAAAGTTGGGGGTTTGATTCCACCAGCGGTCACATGCCGAAGTGTCCCTGGGAAAGACACTGAACCCTTCATTGCCTCCGATGTGTGTCCCATCGGTGTATAAACGGGCTGAAGCACTGATTAATCTTTGTATAGCTATAGTAGAGTGCTGTATGAATGGGTAAACAAGAGCACAAATTGTGTTGTAAAGTGCTTTGAGTATCTTGACAAGATGGAAAGGCGCTGTATAAGTAGTCCCTTTACCATTTACCATTGATAAGTGCGACTCCACTCGGCTCTCATCTTATAGGTTCTTTTCAGGTGTAGGTGATTTGCCACTGTGATATATGTTTCCCTGCTCTGTGGGCGGTGTCGTAACAGGTCATTGTGTTTGAGTCACTCCATCTGATGTGATCCTTAATCACCCTATAATCGGACTTCAAATTCTTATCTTATCCCAGAACTGGTTGTAGCCATGCTGTGCCATCATCTCTGATATCTCTCTGTAAATGCGCTCATTTCTTGTGGCACTGTCCAGCACACACTAAATCCTAACATTGTCCAGTAAATTTAGGAAGGTCCGTACTGCATCATTGGTCCATGGCACTATTTTTCAAGCTTCCATACCAGAAATGAGCAAAAACAACACACACTTAACACGATTAGAGAGGAGAAGGAGGTTCAGATGTTCTTTTTGTAGTTTTGCTGGATGGATCATACAGTGACGTAGCTCCGCTGGCCAATCAATGGCTGCTGTCCTCTTACATAAGAATTGTCGCCTTGGAGAAGTTCACCTGGAACTATGAACAAGGTGGTCCCAAAACCCTGCCCGAGCTGAGTGGGGTGGGTTCTGGCAGTAGGCAGGTCCTTAACTGGTGCAGTGTGGTGCAAGACCAAAAGAGTTGAGACAGTGGCAAAGCGCCATTTGTGCAGAGCTGCACTACAGCATGATGCTACCACCATCATGCTTGACACGTGGTACTTTGTTCTTAAGTTTTAAAACCTCTATTTGACCTCTTCTAACCTACTCTATGTTATTCGACCCAACTTGAGTATTTTCTGACCATACGGCTTTTCGTTTTTTGAAATCCATGAAGGGCAGCTACAAATTTTTAGTTAACTTGAAGGTGTCATTTTTGGAGCAGTGGCTGTTTTCTTTCTTCATATAAAGCTCACTTCACTGTGGACTGTGACACTGATGTTCCAGCAGTTTCCAGTTCACGGACGGCTCGAGTCTCAGTGGTTCCTGGAGAGTCCCTGAACTTTCTGGCCAATTTCCTTTGATCTGAGGCAAGACAGATAAGTACTGGTCAATCCAATGAGCGCTGTGACATTCATTCTGTTCACGCTGGGAAAAAGAAAATACCAACTGCAGTCCATCGTTATCACCTACGAGAATTAACAGGCCTTCACTTTGTGAAACTAAAAGGCACACTGTCCTCACCATTTATTAAAATACTTTAGTGAATGCATGTTTATATTTGGGCCTGTATTTATAATTGTGACCCTGTAAGGATCAGAAAAAAATCCAAGTAAGTTCAAACGAGTGCACCCAGATCTTGCTGAACAAGCGTACGACATACAGCGTGTTATATGCACATCGACAAACAAGCACAGCAATCTATAGCAATGGCCTGGACAAGCATAGACCTTGTATTGCGTCTGACCTTGATTTGTGACCATGACTTTGAAGCTGGGGTGATTTTGGCGACATTCCATCTAGTGATAATGCATAAGTGTGTCAAGTTTCATGAAATTATCTTGAGCAGATCAGAAGTTACGTCGATGAAAAGAAAAAAGTTTATGGTCCGACAGACAAGAGACTATCCCATAATACATCCATCTCTTGACGAGTGTATAACCATGACTGGAACTGTATGCTGTAGAATTTTTCCACCATAGCGGAAAGAGGTTTAAAATAGTTAAAAGCCCACAATGAGTGTATGTAAACATCTGACTGTAGCTATAAACCACATGTCAGTAATGCAAAAACACAAAGTCCTCTGAAAGTAATTTCTGAAAAGAAAGTCGGCCGGAAGGGTTCGACACCACTCGGCACCGATCGAATACTCCATTTTCCTAAAGCTCTGTGTGGAAAATAGCATTTCATCTTCCAACATTTTTTAAACTTCATTATCATTTTCAAAGAACATTCTGCTTTGTTCGAGCTATCCGAGTGGCAGAGAAGATTGTGGGGGCCTTGCAAATTCATCGTGTGCGTGTTTAGACCTGATAATGAGCCCAGGCGACGACATCCAGCGCAAAACTGGCACTTTAATTAGTGACACATCTCACTCTTTTTATGTCACAGTGAGTGTGTTTAACTGACGGACAACTGGCGTTGCGGGTTTATGATTGGTTGAGCCTAATGGCCATTTGTCATGCTGATGATGGCGTCCCGAACTGATTTGGAGCAAATGCTTCTACTTTATAGCCTGAACAAGAGAGCGCCAGGCATTCTACAGGGAATTAGGAGTCGCTCTGTGCTGTCTATCCCATAAAGCCAGGCAGCTCTCCAAGGGTAGCACTGATCCTGCGCTGCCCCACCCGCCCATACAAACAGCAGCAAAGCGTGTTGTGAAAATTTGGCAATGACTGTTCTGCTCCCCAGCTGGTTGAAGTAAGAAGAGTGTAAATAAAGTCATGCCTGCAGCTTGCTTTAAATATGCAATATGGTATTATCTGGATTTTCTGCTGATCTCTGTCACTCCTGATAGAAGTGACTGCATGAAGAAGGTCGAGTCAACAAGACTGCGCTCGCTACAACTTTTACAAGGTTTCAGTCATGGGCTAACGGGGACAAAGGAACAAATCTGATGCTGAGGCAGTTCAACAGGGATGTTTAATGATTCTGGGGTGTGCGAGACCCTCCTATTGATGCTACAATGCAAGGAAGAGTATGGAAGCGAATGTTTCTCAATTTTCAAATTAAAATGGATCAATACAACGCATTTCATTTACAAAATAAAGCTGCGTGTTTTGACTCATAAATAAAATTAAAAATAAATCATCCAAACTGCATTTTCATTTTATTCCCCCAAGACTGCTCAGTTTGTAAATTTATTAAAATGATAAAATAACATTTAATTTTCAAAACATGACCTTGTAAAAAGTAACCAATATTCATTTTCAGATGTCAAATTTGAAAATTAGAACGAATTTGCAGAAATGCTTTTTCATTTCAAAGTCAAAGCTGCATTTTTTAGTCATAAATGAAATTGCTAATAGATCATCCAAACTGTGCTTTCATTTTCATCTCGGCATGGCTCATTGTGTGACACAACTACAGAGAAAACTAAGAAGAAACTGCTTTTTCATTTTCACGCCCTGCCCCAGCAAAAAGCGTTCCATAAATCAATAAGAATTTGCAATTCCAAGCAGCGCAGGAGAGTGACGTCAGTGGCAGCGCTTCCTCTGCGAGTAGGACCTGGCTGCATGCGGCATGGATTATTTATTTAAAATGTTAGTGTTTAAATTGAAATTGCAGAGAAGAGAAGCACAGCAGGACGTCAAAGGGTTAACCCTTCATAAAGCTGGCTGATGCAGCAGGAGAAATATGTGCGTGGTAGAGAGCAGAGATCATGACAGGCTGCAGGAGGGAGCGTCCCCATGCACTTGTGGGCAGCACACAGGTGCAAAAACTTTTTAAATAATTTATTTTAAATAAACAATCCATGCCAATAGTGCAGCTCATCCATCAATCAGCCAATTGTGTGTCATGTCCAATCTTACTTAGGAAAATTGCGGTACAGCGAATCTGCAAAAAACGAACCGCGAAGTAGCGAGGGACTTCTGTTGTGACTTGGCACTATACAAACCCTTTCCAAAAAATTAAGACTATCATGCAAAAGTTGTTTAACTTCCATAATTCCATTCAAAAAGTTAATCTTTAATAGATTATAGAGTCAGGGTCCACAATTTAAACGATTTCAAGTATTTAATGGTTTATTTTTACATAATTTGGGCTTCCAGCTCATGAAACCCATGAAAACAGAATAAATAAAAAAAATAGAACACTGTGGAGAAATCAGCCCACACTACTTCTCAGTTTTTGGATAAATAAGAAAGAAATTAGGATCACAACAAACCAATCAAAATATGGTACTTTCAAAATGATATGTCAATCTTCAATACTTGGTTGGGAATTCCTTTGCCTTAATCACTGCATCGATGCGACGTGGCATTGAGGCAATCAGCCTGTGGCATTGACTGGGAGTTATGGAAGCTCAGATTTCCTTAATGCTTGCAGTCAGCTCTTCTTTGTTGTTGGGTCTGGAGCTCCTCATTTTCCTCTTGAGAATATCCCATAGATTCTTAATGGGGTTTAGGTCCGGCGAGTTGGCTGGCCAGTCAAGCACTGTGGCATGGGCATCAAACCAGGTTTTGGTGCTTCTGGTGGCATGGGCAGGGGCCAGGTTCTGCTGGAAGATGAAATCTGCATCTCCCTACAGATCCTCAGCAGAAGGGATCATGAAGTCCTCTTAAACAGTGGTCCCCAATCTTTATTGTGCCACGGACCGGTTTGATGTCAGACAATATTTTCACGAACCGGGGATGGGGGGCGTGGTCTGGGGGTCCTTCTCAACAGAATTCTGAATAAAGTAGACGCCATTTCCTGCATTCTGGTGTATTTTACAAACATTTAAAACATTTTTGCTTCAAATACTCTGACTGCACGACAAACAGCTTCATGAGCTGAGATCATCGTCTGTTTTATCAGTTCACTCCTGCAGTGATTCACACATCAGATTGTTCACAAAAGCACAGGGACTTATGCAAAAAGGTTTAATTATATTTTTGTGTTTTATAATACAATTACACATGACTTTGAACTTTTAGGGGAAGAGATTTTTTTTTTTGAGCACAAGCAAAAATGTGAAGCGACAGCTCTGATGCGATATTAGGAAGCTCGTTACAATTATAGTTTTATTTAGTTATAGTTTTATAGTCAATCTTTGTCAGGCGGGTTGAAAAATGTGCAGTGTAACCCTTCAAAATGCACAGATACGGCTGCACACCTCCACCTGTCTGCTCCAGACCACGTAGCTGAATTGCTTTGTTCTTCACCAGCAATGTAGAACTGATCTGCGCATGCGCCTATAGCAAAAACTGAAACTAACCACTTGTGTATGTTGCCCTGCATCAAGAGTGAATCATAGACTGATGTGGTAGAGAGAAATCGTGTGATTTTTCAAAATAAAACTTTTTTTACCCTTCTGTGCGGCCCGAAACCCATTGACCCAGGGACCGGTACCGGTCGGTGGCCCGGGGATTGAGGACCACTGCTCTAAAACATTCTGGTAGACTGTTGCGGTGACCTTGGATTTAAGAAAGCAGAGTTTACAAACAGCTGTACTGGACATTGCACCCCAAATCATGCCTGACAGTGGATATTTCACACTGGATCTCAAGCAGTATGGGTTCTGTTCCTCACCCTTCTTCCTCCAAACTCTTGGACCTTGATTTCCGAATGAAAGGCACACTTTACTTTAATCGGAAATGGATATGTTGACTCAGGTTCACAAGTGGCTTGACCCGAGGAACCCAACAGTTGTAGCCCATCTCCCGGATGCATCTGAATGTGGTGGTTTTTGAAGCTGTGACTCCCATCTCCTTCCACTCTTTCTGGAGCTCTGCCAGATTCTGGAATCTTCTCTGTTTGATAATCCACTGAAGCCCACGCTCATCTCTTTTGCTGGTGGATCTTCTCCTGCCACACTTTGCCCTTCCACTAGACTTTCCATTGATATGCTTGGACACAGCACTCTGTGAACAGCCAGCCTCCTTTGCGATAAACTTTTGTGGCTTACCAATCTTATGGAGGGTATCAATGATGATCTTCTGGCCAGTTGTTATGTCTGCAGTCTTCCCCATAATGAACCGAACTGAGACAATTGAACCAAACTGAAGCAATTTAATGACACCTGGAGAAAAACCGGTGCAGGTGCTTTGAGTTTAGTAGATGATTAGTGTCACACTCAGTTTAAAACATTAATACCCTGCAAAATTTGGGCTGATTTCTTCACAGTATTCTAATTTTTATGAATTCCTGTTTTCGTGGGTTTCATGAGCTTGAAGACCAAATGATGTAAAAATAAACAAATAAATTATTGAAAACATTTAAATTGTGGGTCCTGAATCTATCATCTATTAATTAACTTGTTGAATGGAATTAAGGAAGTTAAATAACTTTTCCATGACATTCAAATTTTTTGGAAAGTGTTTGTATAAATGAACTGAATTGATGGTCAAGGCCACCACTGGCCACTCCTTGGTTCTGCCACTGCACCAGTTGGTGGATAAAACCGCTCCCTCCACTCGACAGGTCCACTCTGCGCCACCTTGGACAAGAATAAAACAGACCTCTATTCTTTCACACAGTGCAACTCCAACCTGCTTGAATATCTTTCACAAAAAACATTTTTTGCTCATATTCCACTCTTCCTAGGGCGGCTGTGGCTGAATGGTTAGAGCGGTCGTCCTCCAGTGCAAGAGTTGGGGGTTCAAATCCACCAGCAGTCACATGCTGAAGTGTTCTGAACCCCCATTGCTTCCAAAATGTGTCTCATCGGTGTATGAATGTGATAAAGCACTGATTATTCTTTATATAGCTCTAGTAGTGCTGTATGAATGGACACAGATTGTAGTGTAAAGCGCTTTGAGTGTCTTGGTAAGATAGAAAGATGCTATACAAGTACAGTCCCTTTACCATTTACAAGTCCTTGTTCAATTCCAGTCCAGAAAAACACTCATAAACTACACAAATTCTCTATTCAAATCCTTTAGCAATGGGATGCAGTGGCATTCCCCTCGTTCTCTTTCATGTGGCCCGTGGCTTTTTATTTTTTAATCATTATCAGCATTTTTATAAAATGTAGACCCACAAGACACAAGGCAGGGATATTTATCTTATACCATGCACATTTATGCATAAAACTGCTGGATGTCGTCTAACTTACAAAAGAAAGCCCACAATCAGTGACGCATCGCAGCTATAAGCTTCTGTGATGCCTCTCGTGTCTAATGGAATAACAGAAACGGCTTCTTTGACTCACACTGAAGAGCGCAATGTAGTTGCTGATGAGGTCATGAACCACACTAATTTCCTGCGGGGTTTGTCCCCGAGTCTGGAATAAGCAGGAGGAGAAGACGGCGGCCAGTTTCTCACTTGGCATCTGGTTGAGGTGGGAGCATTGCTGTATCCTGAACCAGAGAAAAACACAGAGAGGCACAAACCTTGAATGGAAACACAAGAGTAACATGGCTCAACAACAACTGCTAACATCTTTTGCAGAGGTGCACTCTTGATCTCTAACAGTGGCACGAACACACACAAAGCTGAATAAAATGCCAGGCTTTAGGCCAAACTCAGCACCGGGCCAATTAAATCTTCCTGAAAGAGTCTGTGTAATTAACAGCTAAACTGCAGCGAGTGCAGGTATCTGAGGGAGCGGTGTGTAATGTGAGCATCACTGAACGAGACATGAGGACAGCAGAGTGTCTGCTTCTTAATCCAATTAGAGGTGGAAGAACTAGCAGCTTTGTGCTGTGATGTTGCGGCAGGACGAGATCCTCATTTCTATCTTCTCTGGAGAAAATACTGTTTTCTTGTTTGTTTCATTTTAATTTAAAACATGCCGATGTAATTTTATTCCATACCAGCTTGTTATTTATCAACAGAATGTTCCGTCACATAAAGCTTGTTGTTCATAAGATACAAATACTGTATGAGCTGCGTGAACACTGAAAATGTACGATTTTAAAGACAATAGTTCTGAATTAGAAGTTTTAAAGTAGGATTTTGAACAATGAATATCTTACCTGTTGTAGATACGTCCTTTGAACAATTTAAGTGTGGGGAAATAATTTAATTCAAACCCGATTGACAAAATAGCAACTAGTCAGAGCAAAGACAAAACAATAGTAGATTACTAAAATATTATAGTGGTTTATGCAAAAACACATTTTTAAACAATTACTGTCAATTTTGTATAACTTGTTTTTTTACATAAAATTGTATGGCTAAATATCCTTTCGTTATCTGCCACTTGTTCCATGTTTATCTTCTAGTGCAAATAGCAATAGCAAGAACACAGGGCTTAATTTGTTCCAGAACGCAATTAGCGGGCGAGCGGGGTAGTCTGGGTGTCCTCCTCCATTGAATTTTAAATAAAGTAGATGCCATTTCCTGCATTCTGGTGTATTTTACAAATATTTATTACAGTAGATTAACATGAAACAAAAGCTGTAAATTCATTATTGAAATGACTGCAAAGCGTTCGTAATGTAACAACGCTGCAGCTCTGCAGGTAAGGGGCGTTCACTTCAGGACAAATCGAGGTCGCTGCTTGGTCAGTTGCCGAAGTGCCTACTAGGGCTTAACAGACTACTCGAGTAATCTACACATCGATTCCTAGGACACCTATCGAGGTTTTTAATTTTACGTCGAGTATTCGTGGTGACGTCATTACGCCGCCGTTACGTCATTGCGTCACGTGATCCGCAACAGGCGCGGGTTACAAAATGGATTCCTTCAAGCAGATGGATGGCGCAGAGCAGGTCCAGTCTTGACAAATAGGTAGAAATGCATCAATAGTCTGGAAATATTTCACTAAAGATGAATCTTCTGGTTCAGCTACCATAAGGAAACAGAAAATTTAACAACTTCCTGACTGTTTGGGGGGCAGTGACGTTCAAGGGCCCGAAGATCACGAGCATCCAGTAGAGTTTTACGGCCTTGACCCTTACGCACAGCGATTGTTCCAGATTCTCTGAATATTTTGATGATGTTATGCACGGTTGATGATGATAACTTAAAAGTCTTTGCTATTTTACGCTGGGTAACACCATTCTGGTATTGCTGCACTATCTTTCTGCGCAACAATGGTGGAATTGGTGCTCCTCTTACCATCTTGGCTTCTGAGAGACACTGACACTCTGAGAAGCTCTTTTTATACCCAATCATGTTGTCAATTGACCTAATTAGTGTTAATTGGTCTTCCAGCTGTTTGTTATATGCTCAATTTCCTTTTTCCAGCCACTTATTGCTACTTGTCCCAACTTTTTTGGGATTTGTTGACACTGTGAAATTTTGAATCAACATATTTTTCCTTTAAAATGTTACATTTACTCAGATTAAACTTTTGATCTGTCATCTATGTTATTTTACGAATAAAATATTGCCATTTGCTATCTCCACATCATTGCATTCAGTTTTTATTCACAATTTGTTTAGTGTCCCAACTTTTTTGGAATCCGGTTTGTATAAATAAACTGAATTTAATTGAATTAATACATCTGCCAGAATAACTGTACAATCTACGTTGGTTTTGCTCAGTCATTCGCTAATCAAAATGGACAAAATTAAAATACTTTTTCAGATTGAGATTGTTTAAAGAGCCTTCTAAAACAGGTAAGATATTAGTTGTTCATAACTTTTCCACAGTGTGTCACCTCAAAATATCTGATAAAAAAAAAAAAGAACTTCTACAGAGCCAAAAATAACCTCACTTGTGCTGAGGATTTCAGCAATACGTTTGCTGATTGCCAGGGTTTTCAATAATGTGCCACACATGCTGTCTTAGATGGAAAATACGAGCAGACAGTACTAACAATATGAAATTTATTCATCATTTTCAACCCAAGGACATAGCTTCGTCGATGGTAAGCAGGATTTTCTATTCAAGCATGCTTTTTGAAGGACGTGCCAGAATATTTATTGTACAGTATTTATGACTAACTCGAGGAACCTTGCCAGATTGGTAATGCAAAAAAAAAAAAATCATTACCAATTAAGAATCACACACAGCCGAGCGGGCCAGAAGACAAGACAAAGAACAACAGACTAATCCGCAGGATACAACGAGCAAAATGAAGAGAACTTGGGTGTGCCACCGTGAGAACTGAAACTTTTTACTTCTATGATCAACACAACAAAGAGCTACAATTCAACATTTGTTTTAGTTGCAAGGTCACTAGACTGTATGAAGGGAAAATGTGACTAATTTTATTTTTACAATTCAGAATTATGATGGAAAAGGGTGATGAAAGTAGTGACCGATGCTGTTGCCTTTTAATTTAATTTTCCTTTAGCCTACAGTACTGTTTAAAAAAAAATCCCTGAAAATATAATTTATTTTGTTAAATTGTACACAAAATGAATGGGATTCTTTCAAAACTCTTTTATGGGCCTAATCAAGAAACATCAGCAATCTCAATTATTTTTCTCAATTTACCTGAATATTTTCAGAGTAATGCTGTTTTTAATTTAAGCCAGTTAATGGCGACATATGAATCATTAAACGAATATGCCCTTCCTGACGCAACCACCGACCCGGTCGTTTTGATGCAACATCTGTGGGGGTACACGTTGCGGTTCGGGCCGCATTAAAGTTGATGGAAAGTGTATAAGATATAAATAAAGTTACGAAACCCAAGTTGGGTGGATAATAATAGGTGTATGCATATTCTACGCAGTCCCCAATTTAAACGTGGGTCTCATATAAAGAGCAGAATAAATAATCAATACAAACTGGTAGAAATTAAAATGTTGCGCCTGTCATCCAAAAAAAACAAACATTTAAAACAATTATGTTGTTTTTATTTTTACTTTGTACTGGTTTAAGCTTTTATCCGAGTGATGCATTTGTTATTTGATTCAGAAAAAAAGACGTGCTAATAACAGTAAGAATTAAAAATTAAGGTCTGCCTCAACAAAAACCTGTTAGCCCTAATCAGCTTAAGTAAATAAAAGCATCCAATTTTTATTCGAGAAATTACAGACTTTTAAATAATCTATGCACAATAACAATTTCAAGTGGTTTACATTAAAACAAGGGATAGGAAAAAAAATAAAAAAAACAGTAAAACAGAGAAAAGTAAGGTATTCTGCAGTTTAACTGCTGTTATCCTCTGGAAAGTTGGGTTTGTTAGCAAATTGTATACGAAATTACATTTTTTTGATGGAGGAATGTTCGTGTGTAGATTATAGGAATTTAAACCGATAGCTTTTTATTATTTTGGAGACTAAACATCTTCTTACCAAAGGCTGCAGCCTAGAAATGATTAAATGAGAAATAAGACCCAGACACCTCATTCCAGAACTGAGAAGTGTCCTGATCACCTCGTTTGACTTTTGAAAGGGCTGAGGTGGTGAAAGGGGCCGAAGACGGTTCACCTTTGGTGCACCTCTCTCTGTGCCACCAAGCAAGGTAGTAACAGAGGCAAAATGGCCACTTATCTTATGTTAAAAAGTAAGCTACAGTGCTGCAGCTCAGTGATGTGATGAACTGATGACACGTGTGACCGCCTGCTTACTGGATTAAATTAGAAAAAGATTTATCAACGAGGGAATATTGATGACACACTGCAACTTTGTAGTTAGTTTACAAAAATAGCTAACCACAAAAATGGACAATAAAGTGAGGTACTGTAGTTCAAGGATTCAAGGTTCTTTGTCATTCTCATCACATGTGGTACATGAGGTGGAACCAAATTGTGTACACAGGGTCCCAGTTAAATCCAACAATAGCAAAAATATAAAATGTAAAAAAAAACAGTAAATAAGAATCTAAGATATAAACTATACACTAAACGAATGCCCAATGGTACACTAAAAGATCTAAGATATATGCCAGTCACTAATAGTGCAACACAACACACCGAACAACAGCAGCACAATTCTCATAGGTTAAGTTCGGCTATAATTTACACGCTTGATGCGAGTGGAGTCGGGCTCTGAGCCCCAAAAGTAACATGAACTGGGATTTATTCAAAGCAACAAAAATACAGAAACAAGACACCAAAAATGAAACATAAATAAATGTATTGCAGCATGGTCCTATTGGCAGAGCGTTTCTGATGACAGTCTGATGACAGCAACACGGTCCAGTTAGCAGCATGATACTGTTAACAGTGAGATTTGGTTAGCAATGAGGTTTCTTTCAGCAACACGGTCCCATTAGCACCATGGTACAGTTAGCGGTGTGGTTCGGTTAGCGGAGTGGTCTTGTTAGCAGCGTTAGCAGCAAACACATGCTAATGACAGGGAAAATGGCTGCTATGCACCGTAGAATTTTACATGTAGGTTTGATGTTGATATTCTGTATTCCTAGACTTTTAAAGTTCATTCTTTTATCTGTTTAAATATAGTTTTATTAATTTTACCATTTTATGTTTTATAGCATTTATTTACCTTTTAATGTTTGATGCTAACTGCTTGACCTAGAGGAATATACACAATAATTCCAATGTACCCGTGATTTAGTGTAACTTGTACAAATGAGCATAAAATTATTTTTTATTCTAATTCAACGAGTTCAGTAAATGACACGAGGCAGATGTCCGATGCTCATTTAATGAGTCGCGCTCCACTCCGACCCGGCTGAGTTCTGCTCTACAACTCTTTTGTTTCGCTCAACCCGCTTCATTTCTGAAAGCTCACATCTGTGCGTGAGGTGGTTGGCTTCATCTGTGATTTATGAACAGCCAGAGGGAAGAGAAAGATGGACTGGTCTGTGTGGCCATTTTGCAAAACTATCTTATGAACAGCTAATAAGACCATAAAATAAGACGGACAGTAATGAGTTTTCTATGAACAGAAGGTTATGCCTCTGCAGGGAAATGAACTCGCATGTGGATTTTAAGATGACTTTCAGGGATAACATTCAATTCCAATATAAAATTTATTAAAACTATACTCATATTGAAGCTTCAAAAAACAATTGTTATGTGACATTATATTTAGGAACAGAGCTTCTCTCAAATAGACCTTACTGTTACTTTTGTCTTAAAATAAACTCACTCATACAAAGGCAAGTAAACGTGTTTGCAGTGTGAGCTTGTGTGTACCTGTACATGTGTCGTAGAAGAGCCTCAAGGGTTGACCTGTTGATCTTTGGTAAACTCGCTATAAAAGTGGAATACTTCTTTACTCGTTGCCTCTTGTCCTCCTCATCTGCAAAACCAGAAGAACCGTTTTATCAGAATGGATAAATAGAAACATTTCGTACATTTAGACAAGTTGGATGACCAGTTTCTTCGTTGTGCTGCCTTTCAGCACTATCATTACTGTAGTAGGGAGTCATAGTCAACGTCTACTGCCATCTACTCATTCTAAAGATAGAGAATGGTCATTTTGATAGGGATCTTTTATCCAGTAATTATCAATAGTTACTACTTTATTGTCCCATTGAGAAGCAAAAATGGGGAAACAAAAAATGCTCAGGCCATCCATCTATGAATGTTGTGAGCACAATAACTAGAAAAAAAAAAAAGGTGAGATATAGACTTCCATTCTGGTGTGGGGTGCATATATATATTTATATGTATATGTAGAGTGGTGTGCACAGTTTTGCTAACCCAGTAATAGGGGAACTAACTTTCTGTTTAGCATTTTTGCTATCTTTGAATACCATTAGTGGAAATAGCTTCTGCTAAATAAAAAAAATGCTGGCATAGCCCTATAGAACCTCACTGACCTAAACAAGGTGAGGTCAGTGAATAAGGCCAGGCTGATTCTGGCAGATCCTGATCACCCACTCCACGGTGAGTTGAGATTGCTTCCATCTGGACACAGGTATCTCTTGCCCAGATGTAGAACAGACTGACAAACTCATTCATCCCTGTAGCGGTTAGGCTTCTCAATGAACATCGATGACTTCTGTATGGTTATTTTGGTGTCTTGGTGTCTTGTCTAGTATGGATATTTTGTGCGCATACTGACTGTGAAATATGCTGATGAAGATTCTCAGTCATCCAGGACATGATGAATTCAAAAAACGTTCAATACAAAAACAACTGGACTTTATTTGTAACAGAAGACGTTTTGCTACTCATCCGAGGAGCTTTCTCAATTCAAAGAGCAGTGAGTGAGGGGTTCAGGTTATAAGACTGAGTGAGCTAAGATACACACACATGTAGATTTGACAATTCACACCTCAACACCTTAACAGTAGGGGTTTCTTAAGGTATTTGTTACTCTAATTCACAGATGAGGCCCCTCTGTTCCCATCAGGTGTGAAAACTGGCTGGGAATCAGTCTTAAAGTTGCATTATATGTTTTTGAAAGTGGAAATCTGAGGCCACCTCTGTTAAGAGATGGTTTTTCTCTTTTAACATGAATTGCTTCCTTCACCCCCCTCTCAAACCATCTGTGTTCTCAGTCAAAAGAGTGTCCCTTATCTGTGAGGTGAACAGCTGAGTCTTGTCTTGAAGAGGTGGCTCTCCTGTGTTGAGCCATGCATCTGTGAAGAGGCTGTTTAGTTTCTCCAATGTAGAGGTCTGGACAGTCCTCGCTGCATTGGACCGCATACACTACACCACTCTGTTTGTGTATGGGTGTTTTGTCCTTAGGGTGGACCAGCCTCTGTCTGAGAGTCCTGCTGGGTTTGAAATGTACTGGGATGTTGTGTGATGAATTTCTCTGATACTCCAGCAACATAAGGGATGACAATGTTTTTCCGTCTGTTGTTCTCTTTTTTCTGTTTATTAGTGTGTTTTGTAGATTTCCTCGCTGACTTGACAAAAGCCCAGTTAGGATATCCACATTTGAAGAGCTTCTTGGATGTGTTTCTGTTCCTTTTCCTTCCCTTCTGTCTTTGTGGGGATGTGTTCGGCCCGATGTTGTAAAGTTCTGATGACAGAGAGTTTGTGTTTCAGTGGATGGTGAGAGTCAAACAGAAGATACTGGTCTGTGTGGGTTGGTTTTCTGTAAACTTCAATGTTGAGACTGTCCTCTCTTTCCATCTGAACCAAACAGTCCAAAAAAAGCAGCTTGTTGTCGTTTGCATCCTCTCTGGTAAACTTGATGTTGTTATCGACCGAGTTGATGTGTCTGGTGAACGCTTCTATTTCCTTAGCTTGGATTTTGACCCAGGTCATCCACATATCGGAACCAATGGCTTGGCGTTGTTCCCTCATAGGAGTTTAGGGCTCTCTGTTTCACTTCCTCCATGTAGAGATTGGCAACAATGGGTGACACTGGAGATCGCATGGCACAGCCGTGCTTCTGTCTGTAAAAACTGTCATTGAGCTTAAAATAAGTGGTGGAGAGGCAGAGATCCAACAGGGTGCAGATCTGGTCTGGGGTGAAGTTGGTCCTGTTGATTAAGTCATTGTCTTGTACAAGTTGTTTTCTGACGGTTTCTACTGCTTCAGAGATGGGTATGCAAGTGAAAAGAGAAGTCACATCATACGATACAATTTTATATCATACGATTTTGTCCAGTTGTTTTTGTATTGAACGTTTTTTGAATAGTGACTGTGAAGTAAATTGCCCCTCGGGGATAATAAAGATTCTTGAACTTGAACTTTAAATCTTGTAAATTCAAGTCCAATAATTGTTTTTAAAGACAGTCCTCCACAGTAGAAGCATACAGGAGAATGATGATTTACACAGAGTGATACGATGCTATGCTATGCAGAGCAAAGCAAAGGTAAGCACCAACCAGAGATGTTATCACCTCTGCAGTGCTTTATCCCACTCATACATACCACAAACAGTCTCTGACTCATGGTGTCAGTTTACAGCCAACAACAGACTTTAACATGAATGCCAAATCAAACTAGAACAGGAAAAAACATGAAAAACCTATTTTCACATTAATAAACATCGTAAACAGTCAGAAACATTGCACACATAATGCCTACTTAGCATACTTAGCAACGGTCAACACCGTCTCTGGGACGTGACTCTCTCACACATCATTTCACGCATCTTTACTTCAAAACAGATTTATTACCAGCAGAATATTGATGATGCACAGGAACTTTGTAGTTAGTTTATTAAAGTAGGTAACCACAAAGAGAATCGTTAAAGTGAGTTAATTCATTATAGTAAATGACAAGGGAGATGTTGACACATATCACTCTGCTTCGTCACAGCAGAGTTCTACACGGCCTCTTTGGTTCCGACGGACCAAATTAATTTCTGAAAGCTCACCTCTGAATGAGACAGGGATGATTTACTTGTGATTTACGAACTGTTTAGAGTTGTGTTCACTTACAACATTGTCACATTACAGACGGTCTTACAGTGTCAATGACAGCAGTGTATGATAAAAGTTACTGCTTTAGTATTAGATTCTGCAATTTTTTAAAAATCTGTTTAGCTGTTTAGCGTTAGCTTCCGCTAATTTTTTAGTTAGTGAATTAACATTTTGGTTAGCTGTGCGCACCACCGTGTGTGTATGATGGGACACACATAGGAGACAATGAGGGGTTCAATGTCTTTTCCAGGGACACTTCGGCATGTGACTGCTGGTGAAATCGAACCATAAACTTTTGTATTAGATGACGACTGTTCTAACCAATCAGCCACGTCTGCCCAATAATAAAATGTGTTAAAAAGTTGCTGATTTTAGCAGCCATATTATAGTACTACTATCTACCTACTATTAATTACTGCTCATAGTTACCCAAATTTGTCTACAAAGAATGCACTTTACAAAATCCACTAAAAATGAAAACAGTCTGAAGTACTTTTGAAATCATTTACTTAAAAAATATGTTTTAATATTTCACAGTGTAGTACTAGGCCCTTTAGATTGTACAATTTTCATCTCAAAGGGCTGTCTATCCTCTCACACATAAATCTGACACCTCACATACCCAGAGCGGACACCCAGAATGGATAGAGCTCTTTGGTCAGCAGAGCATCTTCTGCCTGGGACAAGAAGCTCTTCAGAGTGTCAGTGACATCTTCGAGGTGATGCTCCTTTTCCCTCAGCTTCACATTTCGTGCATCATGAGTGAACTCCTCAAGGAGGAGTGATACTCTTACAGGGTCCCCGGTCTTCTGGTAGACCCCCTCTTGGCACAAACCTGGAATCAGAAGATGGTGATTAAATAAGAGACTAACAGAATCATTTTTATCTTTGTGACTCAGAGAATTACACATCCTTACGATGACTTTGAGCTGTAGCATAAAAAAATGCATAAACACATTAGCATTTAAATTGCAGGTAGGATGAAATGTTGGTTTGAGATACATTAACCCTCTTTTCCATTTTATGGTTTGAAACACAGTTTTATGTCTATCATGCACAGCCAAGGCAGGACTAAATGTAAAAAAAAAAGAAGAAAAGGTTTTGTCCTTAAATTCTTCTGAACTAATCCCACAGCAGCTCCACACATTAAAAAGTTATAAAAATAACTAATATATAAGCACAGTGGGAAAAATAAGTATTTGATATACTGGCGATTTTTCAAGTTTTCTCACCTACAAAGAATGGAGAGATCAGTAATTGTTATCGTAGATACACTTCCTACTGTGAGACTGAATCCAAGACAACAACACAAATCCAGAAAATCACAATGTATGATTTTTAAATAATTGTTATTTTCTTGCCTGCAATTAGTATTTGATCACCTACAAACCAGCAAAAATTCTGTCTCTCACAGACCTGTTAGTTTTTTCTTTAAGAAGCCCTCTATGCTGCTGTTGGGTGTATTGCTTTTGTAATACTAGTGCTTAGCATATTTTTAGTTAATGATTTTTCTTGGTTCATATCTTAGATCTTATTACTGTTTTTCTTTTACATTTTGTACCTTTGTTGGATGTAACTGGGACCCTGTGGACACAATTCCGTTCCACCACATGTACCACGTGTGATGCGTATGACATAAAGAAACTGACTCTCACACGATGACTGACTCTATTCTGCACTCATTGCCTGTATTAATTTCACCTGTTTGAACTTGTTACCTGTATAAAAGACACGTGTCCACACTCAATAAATCAAACTACAACCTCGCCACCATGGTCAAGACCAAAGAGCTGTCTAAGGACACCAGGGCCTAAATTGTAGACCTGCACAAGGCTGGGATGGGCTACAGGACAAGAGGCAAGCAGCTTGGTGAGAAGGCAACAACCGCTGGTGCAATTATTAGAAAATGGAAGAAACACAAGATGACTGTCAACCTTCCTCAGTCTGGGGATAAATGCAATACCTTGTCTCGGGGAGTAAGGATGATTCTGAATAAGGTCAGTCCAGAACTACACAGGAGGACCTGGTCAATGACCTGACGAACGCTGGGACCCCAGTCTCAAAGAGGACCACTGGTAACACACTTCACCATTATGGTTTAAGATCCTGCAGGGCACACAAGGTCCCCCATGCTCACACCAGCCCATGTCCAGGCCCGTTTAAAGGTCACCATTGACCATCTGGATGATCCAGAGGAGGCATGGGAGAAGGTCATGTGGTCAGACGAGAGCAAAATAGAGCTTTTTGGTATCAACTCTACTTGCCGTGTTTGGAGAAAGATGGAGGATGAGTGCAACCAAGAACACTGTCCCAACCGTGAAGCATTGGAGTGGAATCATCATACTTTGAGGGAGCTTTTCTGCAAGGAGGACAGGACGAATGCACCTTATTGGAGGATGGATGGGGTCATGTATCGTGAGATTTTGGGCAACAACCTCCTTCCCTCAGTAAGAGCATTGAAGACGGGTTGTGGTTGGATCTTCCAAACACACAGCCAGGGCAACTAAAGTGTGGCTCCATAAGAAACATTCCAAGGTCCTGGAGTGACCTCCAGACTTGAACCCAATAGAAAATCTTTGGAGGGAGCTGAAACTCAATGTTGCCCGGCAACAACCCCGAAACCTGAAAGATCTGGAGAAGCTCTGTATGAAGGAGTGGGAGAAAATCCCTGCTGGAGTGTGTACAAACCTGGTCAAGAACTACAGGAAATGGATAATCTCTCTTATTGTAAACAAAGGTTTCTGTACCAAATATTCAGTTCTGTTTTTCTACTGTATCAAATACGTCATGCAATAAAATGCAAATTAATTATTTAAAAACCATACAATGTGATTTTCTATTTTTTTCCGTCTCTCGCAGTTTCATTGTTCCTAAGATAAAAAAAAAAAAATTACATACCTCTTCATTCTTTGCAGATGGGAAAATGTGCAAAATCTGCGGTGGATCAAATACTTATTTTCCCCACAGTACATATATAGCCTACACACACACATACTTATATTTGTCACTTTATTGTGCTGGACATCTGAACCATCAAATTGTCATTCAATGAGATTTTGTTTTCCACCCATTTTTTTTAATTTATATTTTTTTATGCAGGCAAATATAAGGCAACTCACCGTACTGCGTGACAAACGCAATGCAGCTGTCGACTATAATGGGAACGCTGTTTTTGGTCAGCTGCTGGTCACCGAGCGCTTTGCCATCGGTGCCAGCAGCCAGCGTGATGGCTGAGTGCCACAACAAGAAGTCCATCTTGTTGAAGCCATGGATGTAAATTGTTCTGTTAAAACAAAAATAAATAAAACACTACGAGGGGTAGAAAAAAAAACCGCTATCATTTGCAGACACAACATAATGTTTGGTGTTCCAACACTTAAAGTTCACATATAAAGTACTTCTAAGTCATTAAATAAACAACCAACAAGATTAAAGGAATCCAAAAGCGCTTCTGCAGAACACACAGCTATAAACAACTGCAGCTTTCCCGTGAGGTCTGATCAAAAAACATACAAACAAACAGCAATTAGTGGAGTTAGCACAAAGTCTTGTTGCATTACACTAAAAGGGAACCAAAATAATAAAAATAAAAAAACATCTCAGCTTGTGCGAGGGCTGTGGTGTGTTAAACTCCCACTTTCTGTCTGAGGCAGGCAGCGTAGCAACACTAACTACCACAGATAGTTACAGTAGGTGAAGTGCATTCGGACTAACAAGACAAAAAGGTAAAATCGAAGCTAACGTTGCCTCGCTATTTGCGAATCAAAAATGCGATGCCAATTAGGCAGATTTTGGGGCTTTTTTTTGTTTGTTGGTTTCTCCAGGTCATACCTTCCACACTCCACCATCAGCAGGACTTGGATCTTATCTTCGCCCTCAGTATGTGTCGAGACAGCTGTGGAAAGAAGGAGCAACCAATTAAATTAAAAAAGGAGATTCCAAAACTGTAACTTTAATGAAAATAACTTGTTGGGGACAGTTTAGATTTGTCATTAACCGCTGTTTAATGAACTATTAATGCTTAAATGATGTAAAAAGTGTGGAGTTAAACACGGCATGTAAAAGTGTATATTTGTGTGAAAGTTTATGAAGCATTCACTCTATTGTGATCCATTTTTCTTCCGTACATTTTTAAGCATCGCTCTCGTGCCACAATTTTTGTGCTATTTCAACAA
>NW_023618570.1:139593-150556 GCF_014905685.2 Nematolebias whitei
TCACAGCTGTTCTTTATACTCGAGGTCATTTGTTGTAAAGAAAGAATGGATGGTGTGACGGACACTATATATAAATAAGTAAATAAACAGATACTGTTTATTTTTCTACTTATCTTTTTGTCTTTCTAATCCAGACATGGGTAATGTATGGCCCGAGGGCCAAAAGTCATTCTTAGACATCAAAGTTCATGCTCAATAGTCCAGGTAAAAAAATCCAACAAAGTTCAGTCATGTCATCTGGACTTTAAAAAAAAATTTTTATTGAGACCTTTCGTCCTTCATTCAAAGGACTTCATCAGTCCGAGGAGCCACAACAAACTCGGTCCCAAAAGGAGTACACTCACATAGTGGACCAACTAGTTTGTTGGTGATAAGATGGTTTCTGAAGTCCGCCCTCTCCCCCGTCAACTCCTCTGAGGCAGCCATAGCCAAAGTGGTTCAAAACCGTTTTTTTTTTTTTTGAAGTGGTTGACCAGTGTCCTACTCTATGAAACAATGAAATTATACAGGGTTTCTTTAGGAGATCTGGTCCAGCTAACTCTTAACAATGAAGAAGCACGTTGTCTACAAAGCTGGATATCAACTCGGTAAGGTAACTCAGGATTTCTGACTCTGAAACTGTGTTCATCAAGACTTTCCTTGCAGATCTTATAAGGTTTCAAAAGTTTGAATCTTTTTTTTCTTTGGTCATTTGGTGTTATTCAGATACTTAGAGCCTTTCTGTCATCATGGATACAAATTTTGAAGGCACTGTACGTATGAAATAAACAGATTAATATGTTAGTTCAAGTTCAAGAATCTTTATTAACCCAAAAGGGCAATTTGTTTCACAGTAGGGACACAAAACATCCAAACTAGACAAGACATTGAGACAATAAAATAACAGGATAGAAATCATCTTTATTCTTTGAGAAGCCTGATCGCTACAGGGATCAATTAGTTTTTCAGTCTGTTCGTCCTACATCTGGGCTGCAGATACCTGCGTCCAGATGGAAGCAACCTGAACTCACCAAGGAGTGGGTGAACAGGATCTGCCAGAATCAGCCTGGCGTTGTTCACTGACCTCGCCTTGTGTAGGTCAGTGAGGTTCCGTAGAGCTATTTCAGCAGTTTTGCTGGCATTAATTACAAGCATAACAAAATATATTAACTCTAAGGCATTTAAATTCTAAAATGATCTATTTTATTTGAGATAAAATGTAGATGGACAGTGGTTGTGTGATCATATTCCCTGCCTGCCTTGTGCCAGTACCTCCCAGTGGGACTCACACTATTCAGTGTTCTCCACTCGTCTTTTCTTTACCATATCATTTGCCCAACACAACAATGTGCTCTTCCGCTCTCTCCCTATGGGACCGCCACTAACAAGCACCTGCACACCTGCCAGCTTGGCGACAGGAGGGGACTTGAAGTGGCAGTGAAGGAACGAAGGCGGTGGCGAGGCGGTGGGGGGGGGGGGGATGTGAGGGCACACAAACACCCGTGTCTCGCCTGCTCCCCTGACACCTGTGAGAAGAGAGTGGCTCATAGCTGCCGTGACCTTCGTGACACGTCGTCTTGAACAGCCATCGCGGCAGCATTTAGAGCCGCCACCGCTGGAGCTTAGAGCAGAAATCTAACGACTGCTTGGCACTGTGTTTGCAGGCCATTAAGTTAGTGATACTCTGACCTGTGGCCTCTCCATTGAGGTGTTTGGAGTGAAGGCAAGCACAACAGGATGTGAGACTAACAAAGATTAATAGCTGCCCTTTTTTTTTGGACAGTTTTCCCAGGAGTGTGTGTATGTGGATCGGTGCGGACGAGCATGCACCTTTCTTTTATATCCTGTTGAAGGATTTTCTTTTGGTGAATGTATATAAACTTTTAAACACATACTATTTATTTTAATACAACTCCAGGCAGATGCAGTAAAATGTTCCTTAATAACTAAAGTATACATTTTTTATGATTTTCTGTTATAGTTACAATAAAAAAGATAAATAAACCAAAAGCACAATGAATTGCAGATTTTTAAGTTATGTTTAAATTAATACACCATATAAACTACCTAGAATGTTTTGTATATGCGTTTTTTGCTCGTCTTAACATTACAGAAGTTTGTTCACTCTTGAGCTGGATTAAAAATCCTGTGCAAACTAGTGTCTGGTCACGAATCCTAAAAATAAGCCATCTGTGGTTATGTTAAACACAGCTATTGCTAGCTGTAACATTTCCATTTCAATCCCATTGAGCCTCGAGGACTCGTTTACAAGAGACCTGATTTCAAAGAATGATGACAACAATGGACAACAGCGACAACAATAGACTATTATAAAAGAGGCATACAGATTTTTTTTTTAACAAAATAAAATAAGATAGCAAAAAAGTAGCAAAAATGCCTAGATTATAAGGCGAATGTAGAAAACTAACAATAATAATATATTATATAATTATATATATATATATATATATATATATATATATTATGTAATAATAATATTAATAATAAAAAAACATAATCTTGTTCCACCTCATGTACCACATGTGATTGAAATGACAATAAAGTTGACTTGAACTTGAACTTGCTTTTTCCTGTCCACACAAAAACACAAGTGTGTTTCAAGATCTTTTTCACTCTTGAACTTGGTTTTGAAATAAATATGATTTCGGGGGTTGGTGAAGATTCTCAGTCGTCCAGGAAATGGTAACTTCATTTTACCATGATTTACCATGAAAATGTACCATGGTACATATTCACACCTATCAGGAATTTCAGCCATGTGACCAGAGTGTCTCCTCTGGGTCTCAGACTAACGAGACCCCAACAAAACTGTATTGTGAGTAGCGATAGGGCAATCTGCATATATATCAAGCTTAGCTCAGCTTTATAACTCAAACCCCACATTTTCTGTTCTTTGAATTGAGAAAGCTCCTCGGACAAGAAGCGAAAAGTCTTCTGTTCTAAATAAGTGCAGTTGTTTTGTCTTGAACTTTTTTGAATTTACGATTTCGGGGCTCTTTTTATATTGTTTCTCTGTGAAGGCAAGTTTGAAACTGTGTAAAACCATTACATATTTTAAAAAAAAAAAAGTTTTTTTGTGTAAACGGCAACTCTTGCTGAAGCGATCATAAACAGGTTTCCTCTGACGTCCTGCAGCAGAACTGCTCAGCAATAGTACATGTAACCGTGGCTGTAATGAGCAGTCCAGGTGTGAATGTATACAAAGACAACTGATTCTAATAAAAGTATTAAACACTCCCCAGAATGTGCAGTAAAAGGCAGTTTTGTATGCTTTCCTTTAATGTGTGGGAATGCGAACAGTTTGTGTTTATTTCAACTCTTAAGTGTGTGTCTGTGCGGATACTTTGTTTAAAACTCCAGATATCTAAAGTGACCTCCGTGTCTTTGGCAGGGCTGTGTTTACCGTGGAGCTGTATCTGCAGACGGAGCGGATGCTTACAGTCGGAGCTGAAACGCAGGCTACGCAGCACGACTGGATCCAGGCGTTAACAAAGGTGACACAGTGTGCACGGAGCGCACCCACACATAACGCACACATTCCTCGGCTTCTCTTACAAGTTTGGTTTTCCGCTTCAAGTAAAAACAAAGAGACTGTGGATGTGCTGCACTCTTGCATTTACGCTGCTGCTTTGAAACCCAGAGTGTGCTCGGTGAGCCCCATGCTGTCTCTACTTAAGACAAGTGGTTTTGCCGTCTTCCCCCGCATGCTGAACGGATCTTGTAATAATTCGCTATATAAATATGCCCCCTATTGCCTCTTTTATCTTTTCACTCCTAGACAACCCCGGCAGTGGTAGTGAGAGGGATCGCAGCTTTATTACATATGTCTCTCCATCTGTAGCGTGAGCCGTAGAGACCCCAGTATTTCACTGCAAACCATAGAACAACGGTCAAACAAAGCAAAATACTTTTAAAACAGCAAAAAGTTGTATTCAGTGACAGCTGCACCTGTTGTGTGTTTGCACTGTACAGCTCCAATTCAGAGAAAGTTGGGGCCAAGTGTCGGATATAAACAAAAACATGATGCAAGGTTTTGCAAATTTCATGAAACCACATTTTATTCACAGTGGAAGACTCTAAACATCAAATTTTCAAACTATATAAAAAAATAACAATAAATGACAACCTTGTTTTGGAAAGAAATTATTTTGACCTTGATGGCGGCAAAAAAAAAAAACAATCTCACAAATGACGAGATGGGGCAACAGGGGGGGAAGTAAAAGTAAGTGGTTAGGTTTAATAAAAATCAACTGGAGGAGTTTTTTTGATACTAATTAAATTAATTGGAAACAGTCAGTAAAATGACTGGGTATAAAAAGAGAATTGTAAAGAGGCTGAACCTCTCCGATGTAAAGATGGGCGGAGGTTCACTGGTCTGAGAAAAACGGTCTAAAATAATGGAACAATTTAGAGAAATACAGTGATCCCTCACTTATCGCGGGGGTTACGTCCCAGAGACCCCTGCGTTAGGTGAAAATCCATCAAGTAGCGGTGTTATATTTTTCAATATTTATATATATATATATATATATATATTTAAATCTTTATAAACCTTTCCCACACTCTTATAAACACTTCCAGCAGGGCGCCCCGCCCTGTCAATAAAACTGAGTCTACCGAACTGCTCACAGAAACAAAACACACCACACCCACGTCAACACTGCTAAGCTAGCGATGGGGGGTCTGGGTGTCCTCCCTCAGAACATTTTGAATAAAGTAGATGTGATGTTCTGCATTTTGGTGTATTTTAACAGGTTGTTAAACATCTATGTTTACCTACATTTGTAAACACGCTGCTGCTATCAAGCATCCTACCCCCCTCCGCCTTACTTATTGGTTCCGAGCCGACTCTTCTCCGCTGAATTCACTGTCCGACTCGACATGTGAAACCTCCAGGTGCCTCCTCCGTCTGTTCATTCCTGCTACCTGTGGGCTCCTACCTGCATACAACTGCCTGATTAGCTCGGAACTCTCTCCCACCACTCTTTTAGGGGCAGATATATTTTTAAGAGTAGATGCGGAAATGCTACTCCAACAGGTAGCTCATATGTCACATTAAGAAGCTCGTAAGTGGCTGTTGTGTTTAAAATGAGTGTTTATGTAATTATTATCAGTTTACATATCCAATATAAGTTTTATTAATTCGAGGCAGCCATATTTGTTCATAACTTTTTTATTCGTTAGCCTGAGAGTTGCTGGATCCAAGCAAACAGTTACCAGAATGCACCCTGTCCAAATGAGGGAGTTCCCAGATCATGTTCCGGCAGGATCCAGCTCAAATTAAGCCCTAGTTGCTGCCACCAAAATTAAATTAAAAACGTACTGTTATGTATTTAACAAAAAAACGTATATTCTTTTAGTTTAAACATTTTTTTTTTATCAAATAGTAGTTTATGAGGTTTGCAAATTATTGCATTCTGTTTTTATTTTACTAAACTTCCCAATATTTTCAGAAATGGGGTCGTACTTGTTTTGAGGTGATTCACAAGAAAACTTTGTCCAATGTTAATTGCAGAAGCCTTTTTTTCCCCCTCTGTGTATATTCTGCAGTGCTTTGTCCCACCTAAAATAGAAAGACTGGTGCAGAAAGACAGCGAGCTGATTGGCAGACTCCAGTACAAAGAAGGTCATGATCTGTATCACTGGAGGACGGGCTGGTTCATGCTGGAAGGCTCTGCCCTGCACTTCAGCTCAGGAGATGACGAGGAGGAGGAGGAGGTCCTTCAGCTCAAACAGCTACAAGAGCTCAGTAAGCAAGTTGTTTGATGGCATTTTTTATGTTTCTCATATGTACTTTATAAAAAACATCAACTATAAAAGCATAGCAACAGCTGAAATTAGCTAAACATATGCTGAAATGTAGCTGAAAAGGAAGAACAAGCTTACGTTAGAAGAAGAAAGCAGAAAGAACACTATTTGCTGAATTAGATTTAAATTAGCAAAAATGTGCACAAAAAGTATGAAATTACCTAAAAAAAAAAAAGAAGCTGAAATTAGAAACAAGCAAACTAAAAAATGTCTGTAAAATAGATACATTGTGAACTTTCAAAAACTGAAATGTGGATTTATTTTAAACTAAAAATCCTTAAAGAATAATAAAAAATAAAGAATAAAAAATGTCATTTAAATTTGATTTTTTTTATATCAGGCTGAGATTCCTCTAAAATATTAGTTTATTGTGGAAAATAAATAAAATAAATTAAGCAGTTAAATAAGGTGATCGATTTCCCCCCTAAGGAGCACAAATGGACATAAAGTTAA
This sequence comes from Nematolebias whitei, assembly GCF_014905685.2. NCBI lineage: Eukaryota > Metazoa > Chordata > Actinopteri > Cyprinodontiformes > Rivulidae > Nematolebias > Nematolebias whitei. Next base: position 145,855 of record NW_023618570.1, read on the forward strand.
AGGATATTGTGAAACTGATGTAAAAAAAATTACAGAAAAATCACTTTTAGTCAATATTTAATTCAATTCCTGCCTCGACATCTGTTCAGCTCATATAATAGAGGCATAAATCTTTCCTGCTTGTGAACTCGTCGATATCTCGAGCTCTCAATTTGCATGATATCATCAAAGTTTTATGTTAATTTGTCTGATTTCTAGTCAAAATTAGACGTAACACAATGTTAACATGAAAAAAAATCACCTTTAGCTTTTTTGTTTATTTATTTATTATTTATTCTTCTTACACCGCCACAGCTTAACGTTGTATGTCTGACTACTGAGCTGTCAGCTGATTTAGTCCAAACAAACTCATATCTGAGGATGAAGTCAGTTGAATTTGTAAAAAAAAAAAAAAAAAAAAAGTTCATTATTTGCTTTATCAAAAAAGTAACATAAAATCGTTGAACCTTATCTGTTTATGTCATATTGCTGGGAGTTATAACCAATTCCATCCATCCAGCCGTTATTTTGCCACCTGCTTCTTTCCTTTTTGGGTCACTGGGCCCACTGGTGCCCCTGTCCAACAGTCACTGAGCAAGAGGTGGGGGACACCCTGGACAGGTCTCATATCCATCACATAGTCACATAGAGACAAACAAGCTATTCATTCTCTCCCTCACACCTAGGCACAATTCAGAGTTACCAATCAGCCTAACATGCAGGTTTTTGATCTGTGGGAGGAAACTGGAGTACCTGGAGAAAACCAACGCATGCACAGAGAGAGCATGCAAACTCCACCCAGAAAGGCCCCCGGCCAGGATTTGATCCAGTAACTCACTGAGAGGCGACGGCTCTACCAACTGTACCACAGTGCAGGGTGATGTCATTTAAAAGAAAGTGCAATCAGAAACACAAATTTGCCTCCTTTGCTTTAGAAAATGTGGAAGCAGCAGCCCCACCTGCTTCACTGAGCAAGTGCCCATACATATGTATGCACTAATACATGCAACACATCTTAGCTTGGCAATGGCAGAACAGTTCAGCCACTTATGGTTGTAGGATGACATTCAACTTTTATTTACCGGTACACAGGCTAGTCTCAATGAGCCACGAGGACTCATTTACAAGTGAGACCTGTTAGAAACAAAGAACACAGATGAGGTACAGACAACAGTATAAAATCATATAAAAGTATATAAAATGAAAAGTAAATGAAACAAATTAAATAAAAAACAAAACATAAACAAGCTACATTATAAAACTAATGGAAGCATATATAAACTAAAAAATATTGGTCCGAGCACTGAACCCTGGGGAATTCCATGACTAACTTTGGTATATGAAGATTCATTATTTACATTTACAAACAATAATCTATCCAATATGATTTTTTTTTTTTGTTGCCAAAATGTAGTGGCTACTACAATTTAAATAATTTTAGAGCCGAATATCTCTCCACGTCAAATAAAATTCTTCCACGTTAGTGACACTTTGCCAAGCCTCGTCATTCCCCGATAATTCTTTTTTTCCCCCAACTGAGGATCTGACTCTATGCATAAAGTTCGGTTTTGATAAATGAAAAGCATTGGCGAGATCTGTTCTTACTCCTTATTAATCTTTTTTATTTTATTTGGGATGTGACAGATGAACGCTCTTGCCACTTATAGGCTTTTTCCATCTTTTCGGCTTCTCACACCATTACACATTTCAGAACTCCGCTGTGAGTCGCTAACTTGAAATAATAAATCATGGCTGGTGGCGATTAGAAGCGAGTGGAGACAGTGCCACGGGATTGTATGAGAGAAAATGCCTCGTTTAAAAAGAGGTGAATACAGGCCAGAGTTATATAATGCACCGACGAGCTATCATCAGTCAAAACGAGATTCTGATTCCCCCGAGCTGCTCTCAAATCTTGTATGACAATATAATTTTAGAGCGGTTTATTCTTTTTCAGTATGAGGATTTTGTGGTAATGCTGTTTGTCCACATCACTAGTAAACAGGAGTTATTTACAGAACAGTCTGTAAGGAAACTAAAGTTCACACATATTAAGCAGATAATAAAGATTTTGGAACATTTCAATTGATTGCAGCAGTGTGACGTGCGAACAGACGGAGGAGAGAATCAATAGATCTTTTTAATCTACTTACAGCTTGACGTGGATCAAATCGCACTAAGTGCCGTCCCGCCATCTCACCTGGGGCGGGATAAAGAAGTGCAGCAGTGTTCATTTTTATTCCCAGCGTTCACAAACCATATTTCAGAGCCTTTGGCACCAGAAGGGGTGTTTTTTTTATTTTTCATTTTTTTTTGTCAGGAGGTGGTGGGTTCTGGACGAGGATTCACAGCCTGTGACATAGGATTAACTGTTATTTCCTCTACAATGACACCATCGCATGAAAGCTGCCCCTGCATCGCACTGGAGGGACTAAATAAAAACACTTTTCAATTAAAATCCCTGCATGTCCCCAACATGCTTCAAAATGCAGCAGATGTTTGTATTTGTTACATGGACTCTGTGTTGGCTGCCCTGAGATTTTCACTTGCATGTTAGTGTTTCTTGTGATTAGTTAAAAAAAAATTTTCTCAGACATGCAAATCTCTTTATAGTCATAATTCAATTAAAAAATACTTTAATAATTCCAGAGGGAAATTGAATTAAGTAGATGACATTTATGTTTATGGCAGTTGTATTATTGATTTATGAAATTAGAAGTTAAAGGCACTTTTATTTCTCCTCTGTCATTATATATATATATATATATATATATATATATATATATATATATATATAGTAAGAAGGGGACATGTCCCCCTCCTACAATGCTGTTATTGCTAGTATCACTCAGCCCTCTGTGAATAGTAAACAGCCATCAGTGTGCTAATGATCCATTGTTAGGCTGATGGTCCTTCTTGACCATGTGAGCAGCTGGTTTTGGTTGTCAGCAGCAAACTGGTTGATCCACTCTGAGAAGGTGCTATTTATAAGACTGAACTGAATTCAGCACCTCAGACTGAAGAAGTCTTTCAGATGAAAGACGAAACATTTCTACTCTTTTTTTTTTTTTTTTTTTTTTGCTTTGTTTTGTTTTTTTGAATGTCTAGAGGACCAGACTTAACTTTTTTAGATTTTTATTCCTGGAATATTGAGCATGCATCAGGATATGAGCACATTAACTTTAAACTCATTCTGTGTAATCTATTTTATGGCAATACGGTAGGTGGGGGAAAAAGGTTAATCTCATGTCTCCTTTTAATCATCTGAAAATGAAGGTAAAACAGCAGAGGATCACAAGTAGCATGCTTAAATAATAGGAAAACACTGTCAATGGTAATGTTTCGAGCTAAATGTTGCTGCTACATTTTACTCTCAGTAAGTCTAAAAAGAAACCAAGCCACTAGATAAATGCTCTGGTTGTTTCCTCAGCAGTAATCAGTCATGCCTCAGGTTTGCACCTACACTTTTAAGAGATGCATCCAACCACTCAGTTTTATATTAGGTTTTTTTTTATATGAAATGAAACAAATAAAGGGGCTTTTGTTTGAATTCTCTGAGGTTCCTCCCACAGTTCAAAAACATGCACGCCAATTTGCGATTCTAAATTCACCCTAGGAGTGGGAGTGCATGGTGATTTTATTTTATTAATGATTTTTAATTATTCTTTTGGAGTGTCACCTTTAATCTGGAACAAAACAAGGTTGGTATGACAAATGAATAAAAGATCAAAGACTCATTTAGCCCCCCCCCCCCCCCCCCCGCCACAAACACACACAGTCGTACCCATCTCCAAACTTCCCTTTCTTTCTAAGATCTTGGAGAAAATAGTTTTTATTCAATTAAACATGTATTTGAATGAAAATGGTATTCTTGAGATTTTTCAGTCTTGGTTTTACTTTTGGTGATACTGCGGACCACAGTATCCTTTTATCGCAGCTAGAACACTGGGTTGGGATTACTGGTGCAGCATTACACTGGTTCCATTCGTACCTGAGCGACAGGAGGTTTTTTTGTTGCTAACAGTTTATCTGCTTCAGTGCCTCTTTCCTGTGGTGTCCCGCAAGGCTCCATTCTTGGACCCCTTCTGTTTTCCTTGTATCTGCTCCCCTTTTCCTGAGAAAGCTTGGTCTTTTGTTTCATTGTTATGCTGATGATTCTCAGATTTATCTGCCCTTAAAACCCAACAGTTGCTGCACCATTTGCCCTATGCTAAAATGTCTTGAAGACATCAAGACTTGGATGGGTATGAATTTCTTAAGTTTTAATGATCAGAAAACTGAGGTCATTTTGTTTAACCCTAGCTCTACCGCTGTCTCTGATCCTGTAAACCTGGACTCCCTTCAGCTTTATCTAAAGCAGTCTATTACCAATATCAGGATAGTTTTAGACTAAGACTTTAAGGTTAATAAACAGATCAACTCTGTTCTTCAAAAAAGCTTCTTTCAGCTAAGGCAGATAGCTAAGCTTAAGTCCATGCTGACCAGATCCAACCTTGAAAAATTAGTCCATGCATTCATTACAATCTGGATGTACACTCGTTTTATGTTGGGGTCAGTCAGATCTCCCATTCACGTCTCCAGCTCGTCCAAAATGTTGCAGCTTTGCTATTGCACGTTTTGAAGACCCGAACAGACCACCCAGCACCAGACTCACCTCGCCACCGGATGAAGAGCATCTCAGCGTGACCTCAGCAGAAGTAAGGAGTACCTTCAGGAGGATTAATCC
>NW_023618570.1:150656-159149 GCF_014905685.2 Nematolebias whitei
TTCCATCATCTTTACCTGCTTCTTCCTTTTCGGGTCACAGGTGTCACTGGTGCCCATGTCAAGCAATCACTGTGCGAGAGGCGGGGGACACCCTGGACAGGTCTCCAGTCCATCACGGGGACACATAAAGACAAATGAGACAAACAACCATTCACTCTCTCACTGACATCTAGAGACAATTTAGAGTTAACAATCAGCCTAACATGCATGTTTTTGGACTGTGGAAGGAAACTGGAGTACCCAGAGGAAAACCATGCATGCACTGAAAGAGCATGCAAACTCCACCCAGAATGCCCCCCTGGCTGGGATTCAATCCGCCAACCTTCTTGCTGAGAGGCAGCAGCTCTACCAACTGTGCCACCTTGCTGCCCTGACACAAAGTCAAATAAGGAATTATGAAGTGTACAGGAAAATATTATCCTATACATAAACATTTCAATGTACCAGGAAGCAGATCAATAAATAATATACTTCCTTCACACTTGTTTGTTCTGTTCCTTCATCTCTGAGTGTCTTTGTTAGAGTATGAGTCCAGGGAGAAAAAGTGGAGTGGTGAAGAGAGAGAGAGACAGTTGGCAGATACTGTCTGAAATGGTGAGTGGCAGCAGGGAAATGGCACCCATAATTTCTGATTAGTTTAGTCTTTTTCCTCATCAGCCGCGTCCTGCTTCTGCCGGCAGCAGTATCTCACAACTTCCACATAAAGAGAGGAAAAAAGGAGACGGAGATGGAGGAAGGAAGGGTTCTGGATAGAAGTTGAATTAGTTTTTATTGAGGCCATATGAACCATTCAGTTTTTCATTTACAAGGTTGGAATCAGGTTTTCGTAATCTTGTCTGTGGTTTAAATTCAAATGTATTTATCAAACACTGACTAATGTTTATGGAGGTGGTACACAAAGCTTGTGTTGTGAACTAATATTTTCTGACAGTTTAGATAAATAAGTGACAAATATAGGTGCTAAAATTTACCATATGATAATAATGAATTTTCTTTTACTGTATATTTTGTCGTAACTTTCCCTCCCTCCATGAAATTAAGAGGGCTCTAATTCTGGCACAGACAGATAGTTCAGATCCCTTCAGTTTCTCGATTTCCATTTCCAGCCCCCCTGACAAGCTGTCCACCAGATGTCTTCATTGCAGATATTTTAGTCTGATGGCAAGATAGGCATAAGATTGGTGAAGAAGAAGTGGACGTGGGAGAAGGGAGTGTGAGGGAAGATTTATTACTTTTTATTTTTTACTGAAAAGAGCGCACAGCCTGCTATTTTGATGCACGCTGAAATGGATGTCTGTTCGATGTCGATAAAAAAAAAAAGTTCAGGAAGACATTGGACAAATCTGGTGTTTAAAAGTAAAGCTGGCTGCACATTCAGAATCAAAACTTATTCAGGAAATTTGGTATTATTGCCTCAATCCATTCAGTTTGTGAACAATGAAATAATTTAACTACTGCACCAATGACTTTATCTAATCAACCTGTTCATCTTGCACACTTGGAGCATTTTGTGCAGTTTGCCGATTGCTAGAAGTAATTGAGTGAGTAAAAAAAATGTATAAATACAGAAAAAAAAGTCCCATATTCGGGTTTCGGGGGCCTTCCTTTCTCTGGAAAACACTTTGCAGGGAGCTCTCTTGGCGTTCAAGCTAATTGGCTCATTTTATCTGGTGGAGGCATGTACCATGGTTGGCTTCCGTGAGTGTTGTCTCTTATGGCTGGTTGTGGACTCCTGTGGAGAACGGCTGGGCCACGGGGCCGTTGCTGTGTGTTGGGGAACAGCTGGCAATGGACGCAGCTGCTTGATTGTAAATCAAGCACCATTGTTCCCCATATTGCTTTGGTGCTCGTGTGGAAGCTACCGGTGTCCCACCCACTAAGAAATACTAAACCACAAAACAAAAAGAAGAGAAGAGAAAAGGATGCTTGTGACTGACTAATATTCAGATTTTGTGATAAATCCCGTTTCCTGATGGAATGCTTTAAAGACATCAAATCACATTTACTGCCATGGATGGAAGAAACTTTTGCAAGAAATTTGAAGGTAGTTTAAAGAGTCACATTCAACTGTATGAGACTCATTGAGCTATTCCACATTTGGACTGCACTTATCTTTGCCTCAAATATGTTCTTTATCTTGAGTTATATCAACGATTTCTGTCTTGATTTTAGTTTTGCTTTCACAGTTAAATACACCCACTGTCAAAAAAGGTTAAGTACCCAGAGGGAGTGTTTAGAATTAAAATAAATTGCACGTGTTTTCATGTAAGGTAATGTGACTGTATTACATTGTATTACCTGTCTGGAAACAAGCCGTGACTTTATGCGTAATGGAGTCATGCATGAGCTGATGTTCGAGTTGACCCGGCACATTGAATTGAGGAAAGATTGAAGATCAAGAGACTTGACTTGCCACAAGAGACACATTATGGACACCTATGCTGTGTGGATGTTGTCACAAGAACGGAATACCCAGAGCAAAAGGACTGTTGATGAACAACTCAGACACAAAAGTCTCAATTCGGTGCATTTATTTACTGTGGATAATAATTTAGGACAAAACAGGAGCCCTGGGGAGCAAGGATACTGGTCACGTCCAGAGTTCTGCAAAGAGGGGTTAATCAGAACGTGCAAGTTCCTAACTAGTACATGGATGGTAAGATGTTTGGTTCCAAAGTCCTGTACAATCATGAGAAGATCCAGTATACTCAAGGTGTGTGGTTGGAGGGTGAGGAGAGCAACTGAAGAGCCTACACTTAAGGTTTCCAGAGGTCCACTAGGAGGCCTGAGCAATCAGGTACATAACCTCAGGAGGTTCACTGAAAAGATCATTGACAACAGGTCAACAATCACAAGACTCAGAGATTCACAAAGGGCTAGGAGCATGAACCTTAGGCAGGCTAATGCTCCAGCGTTGGAAGAGAGTCATCAGGTGCCCTATATACATCTGGAGCCTCATCAGGAAACATTTCTTGCAGGTGTGGTAGTATGGTGCCCTCTGGTGACCAAAGACTGACATGGAACAGGTACTCCCACAGATGTGGACTCGCAGGGGGAGTAAATGTGGGCTCAGGTTGTCATTGATGTATTTTTGTGTCGTTAAGGTTCCCTCAAATCACCAACCTGCTAACCTGCCACTTCTACTGCAGCTATCTCTGTTCCGATTTCAAAGGCAGTCTACTTATGGGATGGTTAACCTGTAGTCCAAATGATACCAGTCACAAAAATACAGTGCAAGATGACACAGGGTATTGTAAGCAGTCCAATACCTGTGTCTGAGTGACAGACCCGCATGTCATGGAGTTCTGTGATACTTGGCTTACAATACAGCAGTCCTACCCTGATGAGATCTGACTTGGGTGACCAGAACCTTGATGACATGTGTAAGTGCCCTTGCATACCCAATGGTTTTAAAATCAACCCACTGTAACATTTGTGTGCCCTATATGTTGAGCAATGATAAAACCAACCAGTCTCTTGCATTCTCAGTGAAACCTCTATCAGACTCCGTTAACTGACTGCCAAACTGTTCGTCAACTGCCTGATTACATCATGGCTCCATTCATGACGCCACTACTTTTACCTGACATTAGACTTAAGGGTTGCAAGGAAGTGGAGATTCAACTCAATCTGCTGGCTTCCTTAGGTAAATAACTTTTTTTCTCAATGGGCATTTCTATAATGAGAATGTTTTTGCATAGTCCCCTGAGACATTTGTTGTGAAGTGGAGCTATATAAATAAATTGAATTAAATTGACTTGCCCACTCAAAAATTGAACCAGTTACCTGCACATCATTGGTCTGCATGTGGAGCACATAATGCCCACATCAAATCAAATCAGTCCTTCTGGGTACTTGTTTTGCCAGTGAAACTGCCACTTGTCTGATTTGGAATCATCATCTCACACCACACAGATGAAAGACGTATTTCAAACCGTTTAATCTGTTTGAACAATGTACCACTAAAAAGGTGCCAGGCCAGGTTTGACCTAACATCACTATAATTACAGTTTCTAGCATCAAATAATAGTAACTGATAGAAAACTAATTGTGGTTTTAAGATAAATGCTTATCGTCTGGTTCCAAAAATAACTCTTTACCTATTGCCCTATCCGAGGTCTTAAAAAAAAAAAAAAGAAGACAAAATTACAGTGCGGTGTAAAACAAGAAATTCACCAATGGCTGTTAGATGAAAAAATGATGGACATGACATTTCCTTCAAAACCTCAGTGATTCAGGGATACATTTAAAACCAAAGTGAAGTGTATTTCTATCCTTTTCCATTACCAAGACAACACTATATCCTGCCAGACAGATCAGAGTGGTAATAGCTTTAAATACCACACTTTGTCTCCTTCTCTCTATCCCACACTCCCGTACAACACCCCTCCATGCACAATGTGTAAATGAAGACGATGAATTTACGGATGCTGAATTTATCTTTTTTCCTTGAAGTGAAGTGGGGTCAGAGCGTGAGTATTTTCTTTAAATGCCAAGTAAGAAAAAAATGTCTTTTTAAAGCGGTTTTGTTATCCAAATAAATAAAATAAAATACACAGAACACAAAGTCAGGAAAAAAAATGTAAAAAGTGGTAGCAGGAGGGTGAGTAGAACCACACTGACATCCTCTTTTTCCAAGCTTATCACATCCTTTTTTCTTTTTACATCCAGTTGTCGACACTTCCTTTTTATTGGAACTATATCTGTTCCTTTAGAAACATCACACACGGTTGGCAGAGGAATGCACAATTAGCATATTCATGAGATGAGTACGCTGGAAACTTTGGAGTTGCGAGCGACAGGGGGTGTGGGGTGGGAAGCTGTTTGTGTGCGTGCGTTTGTTGCGGAACAAAAAAAGCAGATGGCACGGTGACTTTGAAAATCCAAAATTAGGTATGTTTTCGTGAACTTCACGCTCATTGACTATGTAAATCACACAGTCAGACAGTCATAAAAGACATGGTTGTGTGTTTTCCAGCTTTTCCGGGGAGATGATGTTTGCTGATTGAAATCTACACGGAGTTACTTAACATCTTCCATTCTTGTTTGTGTTTATGCATTTGTTCATAGACTGAGTATATTATGACTAATTGAAATTGGAGTCATTCTTTTTTGTATGAGTCATCAGATTGAAACACAGTTGCATTTTCTTGACTTGGACACGGACCTTAAAGCTGTAGATTCTTACCAAACTTGTTTAGGAGTTGTGGAAATAAAGGTTTCTGAGTACCAGCTCACTCAACCCTAACCCCATCTTTCAACCACATGTTAATGCTTGTATGTTATTTTTTAAACATTTCATTTTGAATGCTACTTATTATAGAATTGTCCCCCATTGTGGAGCAGAGTGGTCTTGGAAATAGTATGTCTGTCATTCTGGTTCAACTTGTGAGCTCATAACTTGAAAAGTAAGGGAGGTCCATTTTGTTGTGTGGTTGCAGCTAGATGTAAGAAAGTTCCATATTGAAAATTGGATTGCCATGTTGAAATCCAAGATGGCCACCATTATATATTTATTGGTGGCCAAATTGGATTTTAACATGGTCACCACATTTTATATATAGGTATGTAAACCAGACATCCCAAGGGAAATGTGCTTTCTAGTATTTATATTGCCTAAAACTAAGTTTCCATTTTACCCAAGGAACATATACTGTAATTAGCAACTATACTTAGCAACTGTACCTAGCTAAAACTTAGCAATGGAAACTATAGTTTAACAGAATGTTAAACTTGTTTTTGTATTTGTGTTGCATGTTTTAGTTGCGGGCAGCACGGTGACGCAACTGGTAGAGCTGCTGCCTCTCAGCGAACAGGTCCCTGGTTCAAACCCCGGTCCAGGGGCCTTCTGGGTGGAGTTTGCATGTTCTCTCCGTGCATGCGTGGGTTTTCTCCGGGTACTCCGGTTTCCTCCCACAGACCAAAAACATGCATGTTAGGCTGATTGGTAACTCTAAATTGTCCCTAGGTGTGAGTGAGAGTGCATGGTTGTTTGTCTCTATGTGGCCCTGTGATGGACTTGTGACCTGTCCAGGGTGTACCCCGCCCCTCGCACAGTGATTGCTGGACATGGGCACCAGCGACCCCCGTGACCCAAAATGGAATAAACGGGTAAAGATAATGGATGGATGGATGGATGTTTTAGTTGCACAATCTGTCACCGTTGTCTTGTTGTTGTTGTTTTTTTGTTTTGTTTTTTTGGTGAGTTGACACGGTTCTTCTCGTCTTGAGCATTTCTTTCCATTGTTGACCTTGTGTTGATCTGCATATGAAAAATAAACCAAACCTACCTAGTTATGGATAGAATTGCTCCTTCCGCTTGCCAGGAACTGTCGCTCTGCGCCTCCTCAGGCAAGCAAAATGGTCAAAATAACCTACCTCTTATATACAGTGTCACGCCTACCCACTAGAGCACCTTGCACCCAAAACATTAAGGTTTTCATGCATTCCTTGTTCAAGTCCAATCCAGAAAAACACTAATCTCGAAACTATAAACATCGACTATTCAAATCCTTCAGCAACGAGGGACATCGATATACTGCTTGTAGCCCCAAATTTTCAGTCTGAAGTGGGCTCCATGTCATTTTATACTTCAACTAATTTGTTCTTTATCACCATTTGTCGCCTAATACTCATACTTGGGTACTACAAAAAGAAGCTGTCAGCGTCTTTGTACTCACTTTCACCTACTTTATACCAACATTTGCCTGTATTGTACTCACTTTGGTCCTACTTTGTATCCACCTTAGCTGCTGGCGCTACATTAGCAATTAAATCTAGTCTAGTGGAGTATACGTTGAAATGAAAAGTACTTTTGTTTTAGTTTTACTTTGATCATTAAAATTATTAGCATGGCTAGACCTTGGCATTTAGGGCTTTGGCTGTTTTTGAAAAAAACTGTTTCTCAAGACTGATGTTTAAAAATGTCATTCTGTTAAAATCCTGCACTGATCTCTTAAAGTAATATGACATTGTGACATGTTCAACTGAAAACACAAGCAGATGAGGTCATGCTTTCTCTGTATTTCATACAAACAGCATCTGCTTCAGTGTCTCTACATTTTTGAGTTTGTGCATAGCACATGTACTTTATGCACCAGAACTGAGCAGATGCATAATTTTTGAGAAAGTCCCTCTTTTGGTTTTAGGAGAAAAATGGTTCTTTTTGTACGCTGACAGCATTAATAAACAACAATAATAATGTAGATGAATACATATCATCATAGATTCATTCATTCATCAATTTGATTTATTTTTCTTTTAGTTTACATGATGTTGTGTTTTGTAAAATTTAGTTTTATTTATGGTTGGTATGACCTAAAAGATAATACCACAACTTTTTTTTTTAATCACAATACACAAAATATATTGCAATATAAATATATATATATATATATATATAAAGTTTTTACTCCATATTATTGTGTAATTCACCCCTATGCCCCAAGTGCTGTGAAAGACCAAAGAAAGGCCATATTGTTGTGTTCATCATGATTTTTCTGTATTCACTTTGTACTGTTTGTGGGTAAAACTTTTCCAGCTCGCGCGTGGCCCCCTCCACATGTTGGCTCCTGGTAACTTGCACAGGTTCCATCATTTCTTTTCAATACACTGCATCTTATAGAGGACGGAGGAGCACTGACGTAGCCCTAAAGTGCGCATGCGTGTTTGTTTGTCCAGTTTTCCAGCCGTCTATGCTGCCATCTACAGGTCAGGAGGTTTTACTGATTTTTGTTATTTTTTTGTCAGCGGTGTAAAGTTTGTCTTAGTAAATAATTTTTTTTTTTTTTTAAAAAAGGTCAGTAAAGTGTCTAAATTAATTCTAAAACAAGTTGTTACAAGAATATTAAATTTAAAATTTGCTGAAATTTTATGTATTTTACATTTACACGTGTCATATTTACAATCTAATAAAAGCTGCAATATAGGCAAAAACATATATGGCTTTAAGTTGCCCAGCACTGTTAGCACAAAAGACCTTGGAGGTAAGTAAGTTTCTTTTTGGCTGCTCCCTTCTTCACGGGTCACCACAGCGATTGAACTTGCATAAAATATTTGGCAATTGTTTGACACCCGGATGACCTTGCCGACTCAACCTGGGCTCAAATCCACAACCTCAGGATTACAAGACCGCAGCACTGTCCACCGAGCTACCACAACCTGCACCTTTTAGAGCACCAATCAGTGCATTAATGTTGCCAATTTCTTAGTAAGGAAAATAGGTATTGGCTGTCCTGAAAGTCACTAGAAGTGATTAAATTACAACCTTGATTAACTTGCATGATTGCCTATGTGTGTGCAATCATCGTGGGCACTGTAGGATAGAAAAGTAATGTCATGGGAGAAGCATAAGGAATTCATTAGGAAGAGTAAGAACAACATGTGCCTTCACATCAGAGTCTCCAGTAACAGCAGAACAAACTTGCTTGATTCCTCACAAGTTTTTTTTTTTTTCCTGAAGACCAGTTGCTAGTGGCGTCTGAATAGTGGCAA
>NW_023618570.1:159249-161628 GCF_014905685.2 Nematolebias whitei
TTTATCGTTTGTTTTTACTTACCAGCCCCTTGTGTGATTTACAGTATTACAGTCTGCTGCTTCAAGACATCTACCATAGACAGAATCAGGGCCCCCAAAGCAAGGCCCTCAACCCCCCTAGCTGCTCCCCAGCGCCTTACATGGCAACCCACTGCTTCATGTATGCTCACATGTGCATTGGGAAAAAAGCAGAGAATTAATTTCCCCATTGGGGATTAATATATATATATATATATATATATATATACACTTACAAGTATGTAATTTTCTATCATTTTCCTCCAAAAATAAATGACCCAAGTTACATTTTTGTGTCTCATTTGTTTCACTGGGTTCTCTGTATCTACATTTAGGACTTGTGTGAAAATCTCTAAGTTTTAGGTCATATTTATGCAGAAATATAGAAAATTATAAAGGGTTCACAAACTTCCAAGAACCACTGTAGCTACACTAGATTTGAAGGTATGAACTGACTCCCAGAAAAACTTGTTGAAACAAGCAGATGATTAAAAAAAAAAAGTTCCAGTCGAACCTCAACGTATCTTGAGCCTACATCCTTTTGCATGGATTCCCGGGGAGGGGGTTTGTAATATTCATGTCACTGTAGCAGACGTACGCCGCTCAGTATTTCACAGTGTCCTCGGCCACGCTGAAATTACCCAAACGCAGCGTTTAATGGAAACGACTCCCACAGCCGCCTGCAGCGTGGTGATAGGCTGCTGGTAGGAGTGTGTCATCTGCATATATTAATATTTATGAGGTGCAGACAGTCAAGAGGTTATACGTTCCTGCTCTCTCTGAGCTCAGGCATGCTGGGAACGCTGAAAGTTGTGAGTGAGGCAGAGTTTAATCTAGTGAAACGCACGGCCTTTAAGCACATTAGTGACAGAGAAATAATAGCCATTTTTTCGGGGCGATGCCGTGACCTCTAACTGCGATGTATGCTGCAAGCTACAGACAAAAAAGAAAATGGCGACTGCACACACACACACTCATGCCTTTGTGTGTGTGTCCAGCTCATTACGCAGGACGCAGCATTACGTTGCCAGATGTGCTTCTTATGCCTGCACAGATAGCACTTACAAACAAACACATTGTTCACTCTTAACAACATCTGCTGCTGTCATTAAAGAGTTAGCGCCTGCTTTAATCATAAGCCATTATTATACTCCTCGCTTTGGAAGTGAGGCGCGCACGCGGTGACACGCGCTCGGTGCCATCCAGTGGGAGTGGGAGAAGTGTGAGCGAGGCATCTGTTTCGCCTTTGCATTTGCGTTACCTCCAGAGGAAATATAGAAATAAGTTTGTCGTCTGTGCAACTTTTTGAACTAAATCACAACGTGGCCATGGAGTGGCGACTGTAAATTGAGCCCAGGAAGTGGCATTTAAGGTTGCGCAACTCATCTGTATTGGCGTCAAAGAAAAGTGGAAATATAGCTCACAAAGCACTGATAGTTCTGTTGAAGTGAATGATGCTCTGCCTGAGATTACGCTAACAAGACGTATGACGAGGAGCAAGGCAAAGCAGAGGTCTGTGTTTACAAGAAGGCTGGGTGTTTACTGAATATCAAATAAAGTGGGTGTGACACGTGCAGTAAATTAGAATTGTGCCGATGAAAACAAAAACAAAAAAGCATCACTGAGAACGTCTTCATGTGGTTTATGTGTTTTTAAAACTGATAATTTATGTTTGGAAACTGAGCAGCTCCATCCAAAGTGATGTTTGAAGCTCTTTTGAAGTGGGATTCTACAAAAAGGTTATACACGATTAATATCTTACCTGCTGTAGATACTGTATCTTTTTGAAATGACCTCATTTTGGAGAAAAAGTTTAATTTTGCTAACAGCATGCTGAGTGATGTCAAGACTAAAGAGGATGGCTGCTGTCTTAAACATTAGTGTCAAAAAGTTACATTACGTGATGCTTAAACAGAATGATTAATTATAAGCTAAAGTAGTGATAGCAGCAGCTAGCTGTACCACTTCTGGCAGGAATAACACATTTATACCACAGTAATTGAATAAAAAAAAAAACAAGAGTGTTTTAAATGTTTATTTTTGACAAGCCTACAGTAGTCCCTCTATAATTTTGCGGTTCGTTTTTCGCAGACTCGCTCTTTCGCGGTTTCTCAAAATAAGATTGGACATGACTTTAGTTGATTTTATCACAGATTTTACTTGATTTTATCACAGATTTTAGTTGCACTCTGTAGCACTTTGAGATTTTTGTTAATGAAAAGTGCGTTACAAATTAAATTCATTATTATTATTATTATTATTATGACAACTGGCTGATTGATGGCTGAGCCGCACAATTGGCATGGATTTTTTTTTTATTTAAAATAAATTTTAAACTATTTAGCACCTGCTGAACGTTTG
>NW_023618570.1:161728-172659 GCF_014905685.2 Nematolebias whitei
GGATTAATCCTCCTGAAGGTACTCCTTACTTCTGCTGAGGTCACGCTGAGATGCTCTTCATCCGGTGGCGAGGTGAGTCTGGTGCTGGGTGGTCTGTTCGGGTCTTCAAAACGTGCAATAGCAAAGCTGCAACATTTTGGACGAGCTGGAGACGTGAATGGGAGATCTGACTGACCCCAACATAAAACGAGTGTACATCCAGATTGTAATGAATGCATGGACTAATTTTTCAAGGTTGGATCTGGTCAGCATGGACTTAAGCTTAGCTATCTGCCTTAGCTGAAAGAAGCTTTTTTGAAGAACAGAGTTGATCTGTTTATTAACCTTAAAGTCTTAGTCTAAAACTATCCTGATATTGGTAATAGACTGCTTTAGATAAAGCTGAAGGGAGTCCAGGTTTACAGGATCAGAGACAGCGGTAGAGCTAGGGTTAAACAAAATGACCTCAGTTTTCTGATCATTAAAACTTAAGAAATTCATACCCATCCAAGTCTTGATGTCTTCAAGACATTTTAGCATAGGGCAAATGGTGCAGCAACTGTTGGGTTTTAAGGGCAGATAAATCTGAGAATCATCAGCATAACAATGAAACAAAAGACCAAGCTTTCTCAGGAAAAGGGGAGCAGATACAAGGAAAACAGAAGGGGTCCAAGAATGGAGCCTTGCGGGACACCACAGGAAAGAGGCACTGAAGCAGATAAACTGTTAGCAACAAAAAAACCTCCTGTCGCTCAGGTACGAATGGAACCAGTGTAACGCTGCACCAGTAATCCCAACCCAGTGTTCTAGCTGCGATAAAAGGATACTGTGGTCCGCAGTATCACCAAAAGTAAAACCAAGACTGAAAAATCTCAAGAATACCATTTTCATTCAAATACATGTTTAATTGAATAAAAACTATTTTCTCCAAGATCTTAGAAAGAAAGGGAAGTTTGGAGATGGGTACGACTGTGTGTGTTTGTGGCGGGGGGGGGGGGGGGGGGGCTAAATGAGTCTTTGATCTTTTATTCATTTGTCATACCAACCTTGTTTTGTTCCAGATTAAAGGTGACACTCCAAAAGAATAATTAAAAATCATTAATAAAATAAAATCACCATGCACTCCCACTCCTAGGGTGAATTTAGAATCGCAAATTGGCGTGCATGTTTTTGAACTGTGGGAGGAACCTCAGAGAATTCAAACAAAAGCCCCTTTATTTGTTTCATTTCATATAAAAAAAAACCTAATATAAAACTGAGTGGTTGGATGCATCTCTTAAAAGTGTAGGTGCAAACCTGAGGCATGACTGATTACTGCTGAGGAAACAACCAGAGCATTTATCTAGTGGCTTGGTTTCTTTTTAGACTTACTGAGAGTAAAATGTAGCAGCAACATTTAGCTCGAAACATTACCATTGACAGTGTTTTCCTATTATTTAAGCATGCTACTTGTGATCCTCTGCTGTTTTACCTTCATTTTCAGATGATTAAAAGGAGACATGAGATTAACCTTTTTCCCCCACCTACCGTATTGCCATAAAATAGATTACACAGAATGAGTTTAAAGTTAATGTGCTCATATCCTGATGCATGCTCAATATTCCAGGAATAAAAATCTAAAAAAGTTAAGTCTGGTCCTCTAGACATTCAAAAAAACAAAACAAAGCAAAAAAAAAAAAAAAAAAAAAAGAGTAGAAATGTTTCGTCTTTCATCTGAAAGACTTCTTCAGTCTGAGGTGCTGAATTCAGTTCAGTCTTATAAATAGCACCTTCTCAGAGTGGATCAACCAGTTTGCTGCTGACAACCAAAACCAGCTGCTCACATGGTCAAGAAGGACCATCAGCCTAACAATGGATCATTAGCACACTGATGGCTGTTTACTATTCACAGAGGGCTGAGTGATACTAGCAATAACAGCATTGTAGGAGGGGGACATGTCCCCTTCTTACTATATATATATATATATATATATATATATATATATATATATATATATAATGACAGAGGAGAAATAAAAGTGCCTTTAACTTCTAATTTCATAAATCAATAATACAACTGCCATAAACATAAATGTCATCTACTTAATTCAATTTCCCTCTGGAATTATTAAAGTATTTTTTAATTGAATTATGACTATAAAGAGATTTGCATGTCTGAGAAAAATTTTTTTTAACTAATCACAAGAAACACTAACATGCAAGTGAAAATCTCAGGGCAGCCAACACAGAGTCCATGTAACAAATACAAACATCTGCTGCATTTTGAAGCATGTTGGGGACATGCAGGGATTTTAATTGAAAAGTGTTTTTATTTAGTCCCTCCAGTGCGATGCAGGGGCAGCTTTCATGCGATGGTGTCATTGTAGAGGAAATAACAGTTAATCCTATGTCACAGGCTGTGAATCCTCCTCCAGAACCCACCACCTCCTGACAAAAAAAATGAAAAATAAAAAAAACACCCCTTCTGGTGCCAAAGGCTCTGAAATATGGTTTGTGAACGCTGGGAATAAAAATGAACACTGCTGCACTTCTTTATCCCGCCCCAGGTGAGATGGCGGGACGGCACTTAGTGCGATTTGATCCACGTCAAGCTGTAAGTAGATTAAAAAGATCTATTGATTCTCTCCTCCGTCTGTTCGCACGTCACACTGCTGCAATCAATTGAAATGTTCCAAAATCTTTATTATCTGCTTAATATGTGTGAACTTTAGTTTCCTTACAGACTGTTCTGTAAATAACTCCTGTTTACTAGTGATGTGGACAAACAGCATTACCACAAAATCCTCATACTGAAAAAGAATAAACCGCTCTAAAATTATATTGTCATACAAGATTTGAGAGCAGCTCGGGGGAATCAGAATCTCGTTTTGACTGATGATAGCTCGTCGGTGCATTATATAACTCTGGCCTGTATTCACCTCTTTTTAAACGAGGCATTTTCTCTCATACAATCCCGTGGCACTGTCTCCACTCGCTTCTAATCGCCACCAGCCATGATTTATTATTTCAAGTTAGCGACTCACAGCGGAGTTCTGAAATGTGTAATGGTGTGAGAAGCCGAAAAGATGGAAAAAGCCTATAAGTGGCAAGAGCGTTCATCTGTCACATCCCAAATAAAATAAAAAAGATTAATAAGGAGTAAGAACAGATCTCGCCAATGCTTTTCATTTATCAAAACCGAACTTTATGCATAGAGTCAGATCCTCAGTTGGGGAAAAAAAAGACAATTATCGGGGAATGACGAGGCTTGGCAAAGTGTCACTAACGTGGAAGAATTTTATTTGACGTGGAGAGATATTCGGCTCTAAAATTGTTTAAATTGTAGTAGCCACTACATTTTGGCAACAAAAAAAAAAATCATATTGGATAGATTATTGTTTGTAAATGTAAATAATGAATCTTCATATACCAAAGTTAGTCATGGAATTCCCCAGGGTTCAGTGCTCGGACCAATATTTTTTAGTTTATATATGCTTCCATTAGTTTTATAATGTAGCTTGTTTATGTTTTGTTTTTTATTTAATTTGTTTCATTTACTTTTCATTTTATATACTTTTATATGATTTTATACTGTTGTCTGTACCTCATCTGTGTTCTTTGTTTCTAACAGGTCTCACTTGTAAATGAGTCCTCGTGGCTCATTGAGACTAGCCTGTGTACCGGTAAATAAAAGTTGAATGTCATCCTACAACCATAAGTGGCTGAACTGTTCTGCCATTGCCAAGCTAAGATGTGTTGCATGTATTAGTGCATACATATGTATGGGCACTTGCTCAGTGAAGCAGGTGGGGCTGCTGCTTCCACATTTTCTAAAGCAAAGGAGGCAAATTTGTGTTTCTGATTGCACTTTCTTTTAAATGACATCACCCTGCACTGTGGTACAGTTGGTAGAGCTGTCACCTCTCAGTGAGTTACTGGATCAAATCCTGGCCGGGGGCCTTTCTGGGTAGAGTTTGTATGCTCTCTCTGTGCATGCGTTGGTTTTCTCCAGGTACTCCAGTTTCCTCCCACAGATCAAAAACCTGCATGTTAGGCTGATTGGTAACTCTGAATTGTGCCTTGGTGTGAGTGAGAGAATGAATAGCTTGTTTGTCTCTATGTGACTATGTGATGGATATGACCTGTCCAGGGTGTCCCCCACCTCTTGCTCAGTGACTGTTGGACATGGGCACCAGTGGGCCCAGTGACCCAAAAAGGAAAGAAGCAGGTGGCAAAATAACGGCTGGATGGATGGAATTGGTTATAACTCCCAGCAATATGACAAACAGATAAGGTTCAATGATTTTATTTTACTTTTTTGATAAAGTAAATAATGAACTTTTTTTTTTTTTTACAAATTCGACTGACTTCATCCTCAGATATGAGTTTGTTTGGACTAAATCAACTGATAGCTCAGTAGTCAGACATACAACGTTAAGCTGTGGCGGTGTAAGAAGAATAAATAATAAATAATAAAACAAAAAAGCTAAAGGTGAATTTTTTTCATGTTAACATTGTGTTACGTCTAATTTTGACTAGAAATCTGACAAATTAACATAAAACTTTGATGATATCATGCAAATTGAGAGCTCGAGATATCGACGAGTTCACAAGCAGGAAAGATTTATGCCTCTATTATATGAGCTGAACAGATGTCGAGGCAGGAATTGAATTAAATATTGACTAAAAGTGATTTTTCTGTAATTTTTTTTACATCAGTTTCACAATATCCTTTAACTTTATGTCCATTTGTGCTCCTTAGGGGGGAAATCGATCACCTTATTTAACTGCTTAATTTATTTTATTTATTTTCCACAATAAACTAATATTTTAGAGGAATCTCAGCCTGATATAAAAAAAAATCAAATTTAAATGACATTTTTTATTCTTTATTTTTTATTATTCTTTAAGGATTTTTAGTTTAAAATAAATCCACATTTCAGTTTTTGAAAGTTCACAATTTATCTATTTTACAGACATTTTTTAGTTTGCTTGTTTCTAATTTCAGCTTCTTTTTTTTTTTAGGTAATTTCATACTTTTTGTGCACATTTTTGCTAATTTAAATCTAATTCAGCAAATAGTGTTCTTTCTGCTTTCTTCTTCTAACGTAAGCTTGTTCTTCCTTTTCAGCTACATTTCAGCATATGTTTAGCTAATTTCAGCTGTTGCTATGCTTTTATAGTTGATGTTTTTTATAAAGTACATATGAGAAACATAAAAAATGCCATCAAACAACTTGCTTACTGAGCTCTTGTAGCTGTTTGAGCTGAAGGACCTCCTCCTCCTCCTCGTCATCTCCTGAGCTGAAGTGCAGGGCAGAGCCTTCCAGCATGAACCAGCCCGTCCTCCAGTGATACAGATCATGACCTTCTTTGTACTGGAGTCTGCCAATCAGCTCGCTGTCTTTCTGCACCAGTCTTTCTACTTTAGGTGGGACAAAGCACTGCAGAATATACACAGAGGGGGAAAAAAAGACTTCTGCAATTAATATTGGACAAAGTTTTCTTGTGAATCACCTCAAAACACGTACGACCCCATTTCTGAAAATATTGGGAAGTTTAGTAAAATAAAAATAAAAACAGAATGCAATAATTTGCAAACCTCATGAACTACTATTTGACAAAAAAAAATGTAAACAAAGAATATACATTTTTTTGTTAAATACATAACAGTAAGTTTTTAATTTAATTTTGGTGGCAGCAACTAGGGCTTAATTTGAGCTGGATCCTGCCGGAACATGATCTGGGAACTCCCTCATTTGGACAGGGCGCATTCTGGTAACTGTTTGCTTGGATCCAGTAACTCTCAGGCTTACGAATAATAAAGTTATGAACAAATATGGCTGCCTCGAATGAATAAAACTTATACTGGATATGTAAACTGATAATAATTACATAAACACTCATTTTAAACACAACAGCCACTTACAAGCTGAGCTACCTTTTGAAGTAGCATTTCCGCATCTACTCTTAAAAATATATCTGCCCCTAAAAGAGTGGTGGGAGAGAGTTCCGAGCTAATCAGGCAGTTGTATGCAGGCAGGAGCCCACAGGTAGCAGGAATGAACAGACGGAGGAGGCGCATGGAGGTTTCACATGTCGAGTCGGACAGTGAATTCAGCGGAGAAGAGTCGGCTCGGAACCAATAAGTAAGGCGGAGGGGGGTAGGATGCTTGATAGCAGCAGCGTGTTTACAAATGTAGGTAAACATAGATGTTTAACAACCTGTTAAAATACACCAAAATGCAGAACATCGCATCTACTTTATTCAAAATGTTCTGAGGGAGGACACCCAGACCCCCCATCGCTAGCTTAGCAGTGTTGACGTGGGTGTGGTGTGTTTTGTTTCTGTGAGCAGTTCGGTAGACTCAGTTTTATTGACAGGGCGGGGCGCCCTGCTGGAAGTGTTTATAAGAGTGTGGGAAAGGTTTATAAAGATTTAAATATATATATATATATATATATATAAATATTGAAAAATATAACACCGCTACTTGATGGATTTTCACCTAACGCAGGGGTCTCTGGGACGTAACCCCCGCGATAAGTGAGGGGTCACTGTATTTCTCTAAATTGTTCCATTATTTTAGACCGTTTTTCTCAGACCAGTGAACCTCCGCCCATCTTTACATCGGAGAGGTTCAGCCTCTTTACAATTCTCTTTTTATACCCAGTCATTTTACTGACTGTTTCCAATTAATTTAATTAGTATCAAAAAAACTCCTCCAGTTGATTTTTATTAAACCTAACCACTTACTTTTACTTCCTCCCTGTTGCCCCATCTCGTCATTTGTGAGATTTTTTTTTTCTTTTTGCCGCCATCAAGGTCAAAATAATTTCTTTCCCAAACAAGGTCGTCATTTATTTATCTTTTTTATATAGTTTGAAAATTTGATGTTTAGAGTCTTCCACTGTGAATAAAATGTGGTTTCATGAAATTTGCAAATCCTTGCATCATGTTTTTGTTTATATCCGACACTTGGCCCCAACTTTCTCTGAATTGGAGCTGTACAGTGCAAACACACAACAGGTGCAGCTGTCACTGAATACAACTTTTTGCTGTTTTTAAAGTATTTTGCTTTGTTTGACCGTTGTTCTATGGTTTGCAGTGAAATACTGGGGTCTCTACGGCTCACGCTACAGATGGAGAGACATATGTAATAAAGCTGCGATCCCTCTCACTACCACTGCCGGGGTTGTCTAGGAGTGAAAAGATAAAAGAGGCAATAGGGGGCATATTTATATAGCGAATTATTACAAGATCCGTTCAGCATGCGGGGGAAGACGGCAAAACCACTTGTCTTAAGTAGAGACAGCATGGGGCTCACCGAGCACACTCTGGGTTTCAAAGCAGCAGCGTAAATGCAAGAGTGCAGCACATCCACAGTCTCTTTGTTTTTACTTGAAGCGGAAAACCAAACTTGTAAGAGAAGCCGAGGAATGTGTGCGTTATGTGTGGGTGCGCTCCGTGCACACTGTGTCACCTTTGTTAACGCCTGGATCCAGTCGTGCTGCGTAGCCTGCGTTTCAGCTCCGACTGTAAGCATCCGCTCCGTCTGCAGATACAGCTCCACGGTAAACACAGCCCTGCCAAAGACACGGAGGTCACTTTAGATATCTGGAGTTTTAAACAAAGTATCCGCACAGACACGCACTTAAGAGTTGAAATAAACACAAACTGTTCGCATTCCCACACGTTAAAGGAAAGCATACAAAACTGCCTTTTACTGCACATTCTGGGGAGTGTTTAATACTTTTATTAGAATCAGTTGTCTTTGTATACATTCACACCTGGACTGCTCATTACAGCCACGGTTACATGTACTATTGCTGAGCAGTTCTGCTGCAGGACGTCAGAGGAAACCTGTTTATGATCGCTTCAGCAAGAGTTGCCGTTTACACAAAAAAACTATTTTTTTTTTAATATGTAATGGCTTTACACTGTTTCAAACTTGCCTTCACAGAGAAACAATATAAAAAGAGCCCCGAAATCGTAAATTCAAAAAAGTTCAAGACAAAACAACTGCACTTATTTATAACAGAAGACCTTTCGCTCCTTGTCCGAGGAGCTTTCTCAATTCAAAGAACAGAAAATGTGGGGTTTGAGTTATAAAGCTGAGCTAAGCTTGATATATATGCAGATTGCCCTATCGCTACTCACAATACGATTTTGTTGGGGTCTCGTTAGTCTGAGACCCAGAGGAGACACTCTGGTCACATGGCTGAAATTCCCGATAGGTGTGAATATGTACCATGGTACATTTTCATGGTAAATCATGGTAAAATGAAGTTACCATTTCCTGGATGACTGAGAATCTTCACCAACCCCCGAAATCATATTTATTTCAAAACCAAGTTCAAGAGTGAAAAAGATCTTGAAACACTTGTGTTTTTATGTGGACAGGAAAAAGCAAGTTCAAGTTCAAGTCAACTTTATTGTCATTTCAATCACATGTGGTACATGAGGTGGAACAAGATTATGTTTTTTTATTATTAATATTATTATTACATAATATATATATATATATATATATATATATATATAATTATATAATATATTATTATTGTTAGTTTTCTACATTCGCCTTATAATCTAGGCATTTTTGCTACTTTTTTGCTATCTTATTTTATTTTGTTAAAAAAAAAATCTGTATGCCTCTTTTATAATAGTCTATTGTTGTCGCTGTTGTCCATTGTTGTCATCATTCTTTGAAATCAGGTCTCTTGTAAACGAGTCCTCGAGGCTCAATGGGATTGAAATGGAAATGTTACAGCTAGCAATAGCTGTGTTTAACATAACCACAGATGGCTTAATTTTAGGATTCGTGACCAGACACTAGTTTGCACAGGATTTTTAATCCAGCCCAAGAGTGGACAAACTTCTGTACTGTTAAGACGAGCAAAGAACGCATATACAAAACGTTCTAGGTAATTTATATGGTGTATTAATTTAAACATAACTTAAAAATCAGCAATTCATTCTGCTTTTGTTTTGTTTTTTTTGTAACTATAACAGAAAATCATAAAAAATGTATACTTTAGTTATTAAGGAACATTTTACTGCATCTGCCTGGAGTTGTATTAAAATAAATAGTATGTGTTTAAAAGTTTATATACATTCACCAAAAGAAAATCCTTCAACAGGATATAAAAGAAAGGTGCATGCTCGTCCGCACCGATCCACATACACACACTCCTGGGAAAACTGTCCAAAAAAAAAAGGGCAGCTATTAATCTTTGTTAGTCTCACATCCTGTTGTGCTTGCCTTCACTCCAAACACCTCAATGGAGAGGCCACAGGTCAGAGTATCACTAACTTAATGGCCTGCAAACACAGTGCCAAGCAGTCGTTAGATTTCTGCTCTAAGCTCCAGCGGTGGCGGCTCTAAATGCTGCCGCGATGGCTGTTCAAGACGACGTGTCACGAAGGTCACGGCAGCTATGAGCCACTCTCTTCTCACAGGTGTCAGGGGAGCAGGCGAGACACGGGTGTTTGTGTGCCCTCACATCCCCCCCCCCCCCACCGCCTCGCCACCGCCTTCGTTCCTTCACTGCCACTTCAAGTCCCCTCCTGTCGCCAAGCTGGCAGGTGTGCAGGTGCTTGTTAGTGGCAGTCCCATAGGGAGAGAGCGGAAGAGCACATTGTTGTGTTGGGCAAATGATATGGTAAAGAAAAGACGAGTGGAGAACACTGAATAGTGTGAGTCCCACTGGGAGGTACTGGCACAAGGCAGGCAGGGAATATGATCACACAACCACTGTCCATCTACATTTTATCTCAAATAAAATAGATCATTTTAGAATTTAAATGCCTTAGAGTTAATATATTTTGTTATGCTTGTAATTAATGCCAGCAAAACTGCTGAAATAGCTCTACGGAACCTCACTGACCTACACAAGGCGAGGTCAGTGAACAACGCCAGGCTGATTCTGGCAGATCCTGTTCACCCACTCCTTGGTGAGTTCAGGTTGCTTCCATCTGGACGCAGGTATCTGCAGCCCAGATGTAGGACGAACAGACTGAAAAACTAATTGATCCCTGTAGCGATCAGGCTTCTCAAAGAATAAAGATGATTTCTGTACTGTTATTTTATTGTCTCAATGTCTTGTCTAGTTTGGATGTTTTGTGTCCCTACTGTGAAACAAATTGCCCTTTTGGGTTAATAAAGATTCTTGAACTTGAACTAACATATTAATCTGTTTATTTCATACGTACAGTGCCTTCAAAATTTGTATCCATGATGACAGAAAGGCTCTAAGTATCTGAATAACACCAAATGACCAAAGAAAAAAAAAGATTCAAACTTTTGAAACCTTATAAGATCAACAAGGAAAGTCTTGATGAACACAGTTTCAGAGTCAGAAATCCTGAGTTACCTTCCTGAGTTGATATCCAGCTTTGTAGAAAACGTGCTTCTTCATTGTTAAGAGTTAGCTGGACCAGATCTCCTAAAGAAACCCTGTATAATTTCATTGTTTCATAGAGTAGGACACTGGTCAACCACTTCAAAAAAAAAAAAAAAAAGAGGTTTTGAACCACTTTGGCTATGGCTGCCTCAGAGGAGTTGACGGGGGAGAGGGCGGACTTCAGAAACCATCTTATCACCAACAAACTAGTTGGTCCACTATGTGAGTGTACTCCTTTTGGGACCGAGTTTGTTGTGGCTCCTCGGACTGATGAAGTCCTTTGAATGAAGGATGAAAGGTCTCAATAAAAAAAATAAAAAAAAGTCCAGATGACATGACTGAACTTTGTTGGATTTTTTTACCTGGACTATTGAGCATGAACTTTGATGTCTAAGAATGACTTTTGGCCCTCAGGCCATACACTACCCATGTCTGGATTAGAAAGACAAAAAGATAAGTAGAAAAATAAACAGTATCTGTTTATTTACTTATTTATATATAGTGTCCGTCACACCATCCATTCTTTCTTTACAACAAATGACCTCGAGTATAAAGAACAGCTGTGA
>NW_023618571.1:0-568 GCF_014905685.2 Nematolebias whitei
TGGAGCCCAGCCGCATGCCTGGAGCAACACTACAGAGGTGCAGGACCACCTCTGTCATGTGGCCTCCTCCCTTGAGCGGCACCACTTATGAGCTGGACCACATACAGTGTGAGGCCTCTCCTCATCGTGGCTAGCAGGCTCTTTTGCCCAGCCTCCTCCTGTGAGCTTTGCACATTGGACAGGCAGGTTTTTCATCCAGGCCACCTACGTGAAGCTGTTCAATCTTAATACAGGTCCACCTCCACCACATGGCCTCTGAACGGGAGCTGCACCACCTCCCATCGCCACACAGCCTCTCCACCTCTCAGCTGTCTGGTTCTGCAACTAGGCCACCTTCTTAGAGAAGCACCACCTCCGAGAAGGACCCCATCCACCTCCCTGGATTTGTACAAACTCCGAGCAGAACCCAATCCACGGTGATGCGGCTGGCTGATTGAGTCTGATGCAAAGCCTCGACCCTGCAGCATCACCAACTACTTGCAGGACCCCATCTGCTACGTGGCCTACGAGTTGCTAAACATTTGGGCTGGAACCCATCCACTTCATGGTCTCTACACCCCTGAATGGC
>NW_023618571.1:668-2079 GCF_014905685.2 Nematolebias whitei
TTTTTTATTGAATTTTTTCTTTTAGAACATAAATTTACAGTCAACTTAACAATACAAACATGTTTATACGCACTCACATTCACTCACATACTCACCATTGAAACCTGCATTTGTTTAGTTCCAAAAAATAAAAAAAAATACAAGACCCCAAAAAGAAAAGACAGAATATAAGTAGAAACTGTACACAAGACATCCATTCAAACTCTCATTATTAAGTTCCAACTTCCGTCCCTATGATCCTCATATATGGCTCCCACAGGTTCTCAAATTCCTGCTGTTTACCCTTGGCGATGTATGTTAGTTTTTCCAGTCCGAGCGAGTTTGCAATTTCTTTCTTCCAGAGTCCCATGGAGGGCGCGTCCATGCTCCTCCAGCATAATGCAATAGATCTTCTGGCTTGAAGGAGTCCATAGTCAATCAATTTAGTTTTAATCTGCGATTGTTTAAATTCCACTGGGTATATTCCTAAAACACAGATTTTAACTTTTAATGGGATTTTCACCTTAAACAATTCAGATAGACACCTAATTACATCCTTCCAAAACTTCTGGATTTCAAGACATTCCCACAAACAGTGGAGAAGGGTTCCTTTTTCAAATAAGCATTTAGAGCAGATATCTGGAATATTACTGGACATATGATGAAGTCTAACTGGTGTTATATAGGTTCTCATAAGCCATTTATATTGCAGAAGTTTAAACCGTGTGTTGATTGTTTGATTTTGTGCTTTTAAACAGGCCTGATTCCAGTCTTCCTCATCTATATCTTCGAGAGTCTCTCTTCTCCAAGCATCTAACTTATCCATTGCTGAATCCTTAGAGGAAAGCATCAACAAATTATAGAAGACAGAAAGAAAACCTTTCCCTTTTAAGTCCCCAACGCACACCTCTTCTATTTTTGTTAAGGGTGGAATGTCAACTATTTGTTTCAGTTTTGATGACATATAATTTTTCAACTGCAAGTATTTAAAAAAATGTTTTGGGGGTATTAAATACTTATTACATAACTGATCAAAAGTAAGCAACATGCCATCGGCATATAGATCTTTAATTTTCTGAATGCCTTTGGTTTTCCATAGTTTAAATCCTCCATCATTTTTTTCCTGGGGTAAACCTTTCATTACCCCAAATAGGGGTAAATTGTGATAGCTCTGGACAGTCACCCATATGTTTATGTGCTGCATGCCAAGTTATAATTGTATTTTTTAAGAAAGGGTTCTTTGTGGTTTTTTTTAGTGTCTTTATATCCGAAGAATATAGGAAGGTGTTTAAGGGGAGATCTGGGACAGATTGCTGTTCAATGTCCACCCAAGCTGGAGGTGCTATTGGACAAAAGTAATGAGTAGCTGATGTTAGTTGGGCGGCCATATAATACCATCTGAGATTAGGGACTTTAAGTCCACCTCTTTCAT
>NW_023618571.1:2179-15740 GCF_014905685.2 Nematolebias whitei
TAAGGGGTACGGCCCATACACGTCTATGGCAGTCATAAGGGGCACGAGCCAGCTATAAGGGGCACGGCCCACTGTTAGGAATATATAGGGTTGGAGGGGCACAGCCCATACATCACAAGCCGGGCATGTCCCATACATCTCTATGGCAGTCATAAGGGGCACGAGCCAGCTATAAGGGGTACGGCCCATACACGTCTATGGCAGTCATAAGGGGCACGAGCCAGCTATAAGGGGTACGGCCCATACACGTCTATGGCAGTCATAAGGGGCACGAACCAGCTATAAGGGGCACGGCCCATACATCACAAGCCAGCGGGCACGTGCCCACCAGAAAGGGGCATATTCGATACGCGAGGGGCACGGCCCATGCGTTTGTAATGGCGTGTGCCCTTCGCGGTGTTCGTGCCCGTCTCGGAACGTTTGGTGCCCGTACATGGGCACGGACCCACCTGGAGGGGCACGCCGGCCGTGCCCCTTGAGCGCCCGTCGACGAGGGGCATATAAGGTTCATGATGGGCATGGCCAATACGCGGTGTTTGCGCGTGCCCTAGCCGTGCCCCATATGGGGGAGCGGAGGTTCGTGCCCCTTATGTACGTTCGGCGCCCGCGACTGCTCCACCTGGTGGCCGAAGTCGGTATGGCACGCGAAAAATCTCGGCCCCCGCGCGCGGCAGAAACGCGCCGTCTTCCCCAATGCGTTCCCGGGGCCGGACGGAACTCGGGGACGTGCTCGGCGAAGCCGTGGCACGCACGGTCGCGATAGTGAGGGGGGGAGGTTGCCCCCATGCAAGGTATAGGCCGGTGCCCGCATCGACGCGTACTGTCGGTGCCCGCTCGCCCTTACGCCGAGGCCTTAGAATCCCAGGAGGAGGCTGGGCAACAGAGCAAGTTAGCCAGGGCGAGGAGAGGCATCACAGTGTATATGTTCCAGCTCGGAAGTGATGCTGCTCCTGGGAGGACACCACATAATTGATTTGGTCCTGCACGGAGGTAATGCTGGGCCAGGCATGTGGCTGGGTTGTAAAGCCAGCAATCCAGCCATGGGCATAGAGGCCACTCAGTGGATTGGGTCTGATTTGGTGCAGCACCAAGGATTTGGATAAAGTCCTTCACGGAGATGTTGCTAAACCATGGAAGCAGTCTGGATGCAGAGCCAGCTAGCCAGGTGCGGAGAGGTGTATGAGATACTGCTATGAGGTGTTCCAACTCCAGGCAGATGGATGGCATCCTTCAAGTAGGCTGGATGGGATCATTCAACTAGGTTTGCAGCCATTCTACAGAGCCAGCCATTCAGGGGTGTACAGGCAATGACGTGGATAGGTTCCATCCCATATCCAACTTGTATGCCACATAGCAGATGGGGTCCTGCAAGTAGTTGGTGATGCTGCAGGGTTGAGGCTTGGCATCAGACACAATCAGCCAGCCGCAGAGAGGCTGCACTTTGGAAGGTGTCCAGCTCTGAAGTGGTGCACTTCCAGGGAGGAGGCCACATGGCAGATATGGTCCTACATGGATGTTGTGCTGTTCCAGGGAGGCGGCCTTGTTGCAGAGTCTGCCAGCCAATGGTGCAGAGCTCCAGAGAGGAAGTCAGTCTGTAGAGATGTCCATCTAGGGCCAGAAAGGTCATGCAATGGATGGGGTTCTGCACAGAGGTGGTTCTGTTCCATGGCGGTGGATTTGCTTTATAGCCATCCAGCCAGGGGCGGAGAACCCACATGGTGGATGGGGTCCAGCTATGAGGTGGTGCAGCTCCAGGCAGGGGACAATGTGGCTGAGAGGATCCTACACAAAGGTGTTACTTATTTAGGAAGATGGCCTGGTTGAAGAGCCAACCAGCCCAAGGTGAAGAACTTCATGGAGGTGGCCGGGCTACAAAGCCAGCTAGCCAATATGCAGAGAGGCCACATAGGGCCCTTTTTAGTTGTGCAGTTCCAGGGAGGAGGCCATGTTGTGGATGTGGTCCTGCACAGAGGTAGTGCTGCTCCAGGGATGTGGCCAGGCTGCAGAGCCAGCCAGCTCAGGGTACAGAGCGTGGCAAATGGGGAGCAGAGCTCTATAGAGGAGGCCAGGCTTCATAACCATCCTGTATGGTGCAGAAAGGCTGTGTGTTGATGGGATCCAACATATAGGTTGTGCGTCTCCTGGAATGAGGACACATGGTAGATTTGGTCATTCTCAGAGGAGGTGCTGCTCAAGTGAGGCAGCTGGGCTGCAGAGCCACCTAACCAGGGTCATACGGACCCTGTTCTGGATGGGGTCCAACTCTGAAGTTTTTCAGCATCAGGGAAGAGTCCTCGCAGCATATGGGTTCCTTCTCCAGGATGGAAGCTGGGCTTGAGAGCTATCCATCCCAGGGTAATGAGCTCCAGGTAGCAATGTTTTTGCAGTTAGGACAACTGCAAAAACATAGAAAAAGTCAGCTAAAATCCAAAAAGTTATGAATTGAGAGCTAAAAATATTAACAACATGGAAAATGTCTACCAAAGTCCAAATGATTTTGCAATGCAGCAATGTCATAACAACCTGTAATCGCCACAAACAGCAATAATAATGAAACAGACAAAATTGCACACAAAATTATTAGAAGTGAAAGCAAAAATTACAAAAGTAGACAAAATGGAGGGCAGCACGGTGGCGCAACTGGTAGAGCTGCTGCCTCTCAGCGAGCAGGTCCTTGGTTCAAACCCCGGTCCAGGGGCCTTCTGGGTGGAGTTTGCATGTTCTCTCCGTGCATGCGTGGGTTTTCTCCGGGTGCTCCGGTTTCCTCCCACAGACCAAAAACATGCATGTTAGGCTGATTGGTAACTCTAAATTGTCCCTAGGTGTGAGTGAGAGAGTGAATGGTTGTTTGTCTCGTTTGTCTCTATGTGGCCCTGTGATGGACTTGCGACCCATCCAGGGTGTACCCCGCCCCTCACACAGTGATTGCTGGACATGGGCACTTGAGACCCCCGTGACCCAAAACGGAATAAACGGGTAAAGATAATGGATGGATGGATGGATGGATGGGACAAAATGGAGCCAAAAACTTGCAAATATATATATTTTTTGCTTTTTGATATTGGATTGCTATTTCCCTGCTTTTGCAGGTTTTTGCATGTCTCACAACATTTTGACATTGGGTAGCAATTTCATTATCTTCACACCTTTTTGCCCCCGTTTCTCATCTTTTGGAATTTGAATATAATTTCTCATGTTTGTGTGTCAGTTTCACTTCATTCATGTCAGGCACATTAGTGACATTTTTCTGGCTTTTAAAGGTTTTTGCATCAGTTCTGCTGATTTTGGACGTTGGAAGTCATTTTCTGTGTTTTTAAAGTTTATAGCTTCTATTTCACAAAGTTTGTTTTTTGGCAGACATTTCCTGTTTTTTGTAGGTTTTTCCACTTGTTCTTCTTTTGGACTTTGGATTACAATTCTATGTTCTTGCAGTTTATCAACCTGCAAAAACACATAAAATGTCAGCTAAAATCCAAAATTTGTGAAATGAAAGCTGTAAAAACATAGAAAAAGCATATCAAATGCCAAAATCTGCAGGGCCAAAAACGTTCTTTCCACATACAACAATCAAGAGAGGATTCAAATTCATAGCCTTCTTACTTCTGTCATAATGAGGCAAGCTGTTTTAATTTACAGTGTTTCTTAAGTATATACATATGAAGGCACTGGCCAAGTCTGTTATGTGCTCATCGTTGATATAGAGGTCACAAGCAACTCAGTCCGCGTCCTTTTTTGAGCTTGTAGGAGAATTTGACAAATATATGGGAGAGCTAATTTGATTCATTCCAATGTGATCTTTTCAATGCTACCAACATCACTTGCCTCAGACCTTGTTATGCGAAGGAGGAAGGCCAAAAACACTGTGCACACCCAAAAAAAATCAATGTTCAACTTTAAAGATGTTTAACTTCCATCAGAAAGAAGCAGGTTGGTTCACATTTACAGTGTCTCAAGGATATGAGTAAAAAAGGGACAGCAGAGTTTCAGGCCTGTACACATGACAGATTCTGCCCTATTCTATTGTGCATGTGCACAATAGGACAGAATCTGTCGTGTGTCCTGCTTTGTGGAGCTGCAACAAATATGAGCAAATCAGTACAGCCTCTATGCCCGAGGATGGCTTGCACCTTGGAGCTCTGCGCCCTGGGCTTGCTAGAGCTGCAACACTTTCTATGCAAAACCATATCTGCTTTGAAGGTCCTGCTTCGAGCTGGACCACCTCATAGCTGGACACCATTCACCATGCATCCTCTCTACCCCTGTCTGTTGGCTCTGCAGCCATGCCGCTTCCATTGAACAGCCCCATCTGTGCAAGACCCAATCCACTGCACAAACTTTCTGCCCCTACATGGCCACCTCCGCAGCCTCCTTGGAACTATGCACCCTGGGATGGATTGCTATGTAGCCCAGCCGCATTCCTGAAGCAGCACCACATCCGTGCAGGATAAGATCTGTCACTTGGCCTCCTCCATGGTACTGCATCCCTCAGTGATGGACCACATTCAATGTACGTCCTCACCATCCCTAAGCAACCCGGCTGCCTACTTGTAGCAACACCACCTCTGTGCAGGACCCCATTCGCCGCCAGGCCTTCTCACAAGAATTGCACCACATCACTTCTGGACAACATCAACGGCGCAACCTCCCTGTCACTGGTTGGATGAATCTGGAGCACAGCCGCCACCCTGGAGCAGCACCACATCCAGGTTTGAACCACATTATTTTCAAAGACTCTCTGAACCTGGTATCAGGTTTTTATCAACGTCGACCCCCACGTGAGCAGACTTATTCAATAAAGACAGAGCCAGAACTACAAAAGGTAAGTGAACTTTTATTTACAGGTGATCGTGTCGTCGCAGCTGTAAGGGTGAAGAGGAATAGTTGCGTATGGGTTCTGGTGGTCTTCTTTGAATGTTTTGATTCTTGAATATAGAGAAATGACTCCTTACTATTTGTGTTGTAGGTGGAGTATGAGAAGAGGTCCTGGGTTTTTGTGGGAGATCCAGTCCTGAGGTATTTTGCGGTGGAGAGAGGAGCAGGTTGATCCAGTTGAGAATGCTTAATGGTGGTTGCTGAAGGGACACCATTGATCCACAGGTGGAGTCC
Source organism: Nematolebias whitei (assembly GCF_014905685.2). Taxonomy (NCBI): domain Eukaryota; kingdom Metazoa; phylum Chordata; class Actinopteri; order Cyprinodontiformes; family Rivulidae; genus Nematolebias; species Nematolebias whitei. The sequence continues at coordinate 7,286 of NW_023618571.1, forward strand.
AGTGGAGAGATGAGATCCTAGGGAGGATCTGAAGAGGCCGGCCGTGGAAGGTCCTGGAGGAGTCACAGTTGGTGAGAACCAGCTGTAACAAAGGTTAGTCGGCTGTACACGAGTTACCATTTGGTAGAAGATGTCCCAGTACTGAAGAGGTGTCTGGTAGTTACTTAAATACCGCATCAGGCAGTCCTCCTCAGAGCAGCAGCAGGTGGAGTTAGTTGAGGTTAATTGGCTGTGGAAGGAAGAGTGACAGACAAAAATCCCAGGAATCCCACAGTGCCCCCCCCCCTCTCCCTCAGGAATCGCCTCTTGGCGTTCTAAGTCTCTTTTCGGGGTGAGCTTGGAAGAAGGATGAGATAAGTCCGGGATGCAGGATCTGAGATTTAGGAATCTATGATCGTTCCTCCGGACCGTAACCCTCCCAATCCACCAGGTATTGGACTCCCCGACCACGACGCCATACGTCCAAAAGGTGTCAGACCGAGAAGGCCGGTTCGTTGTCTATGAGACAGGGGGGGAGGAGGGAGGTTGGTCAGAGGGTGTAGTTACCGGTTTGATGTGAGATACGTGAAATGTATCTTCATGGCAGGCGGGAGCTGTAGATGTACCGCCGACCGGTTAATCACCTTTATCACAGGAAATGGCCTGATGAATCCTGGGGGAGAGTTTCCTGGGGGTGTCTTTTAAGGCTATGTCCTTGGTAGACAGCCATACCTTTTGACCAACCTTGTAGTCAGGAGCCTTGGATCAACGTCTGTTAACGAAACGTCTGTTCTGCTCCAAAGAACTGGACAGAGCTGCTCTCATCTGGCACCAGATCCGACAACAGCATTTGATGTGAAGGTGGACCGAGGGGACACCCACATCAGGCTTCTGTGAGGGGAACAGCAGAGGAGCAAAGCCCATAGCGACTTCGAAAGGAGATTTTCCAGTGGCTGTAGATGTTTGTGAATTGTGGGCATACTTAATCCAAGGCAGATGTTGACTCCAGGATGAGGGATTTTCCGTGACAATCTGAGCAGTCTCGAGAGCAGAGGGAAGTTTAGGTAGATGAATGAAATGTGCAGACTTTGAAAAATGGTCGACAATGGTGCAGATAACAGTGTTACCATCAGAGACGGGGAGACCAGTGACAAAGTCCAAGGCGATATGCGACCAGGGACAGCTGGGGATGGAAAGAGGTAGCAGCAGGCCAGCAGGAGGCTGGTTGCTGTGCTTGTTCCAAGCACCAGTGGGACAGGCTGAAATGAAATCCTTAACATCTTTAGTAAGGTTAGGCCACAAAAAAGGATGCTTTAATAAGGTGCAGCATGCGTCTAACACCAGGGTGGCAGGAAAACCTAGCTGTATGGATCCAATTAAACACTTTACCCACCATGACCGTAGGAACAAACATTTTTCCCGGAGGGCCGGTACCGGGATCAGGCTCAGTCTGTTGGGCCTCCAGGATGTCATTCTCAACAGGCCAAGCCATAACACCCACCTTACAGGAGGCCCATATCCTGGCCTGCTGGCTCTGCAGCTCAGACATCTCCTTGAAGCTCTTGACAAAGGGCTAGCTGGCTCTGAAACCCGGCCACCTCCCTGGAGCAGCAACGCCTTTATGCAGTACCCCTTATGCCTCCTGCATGGTGCAGCATCACTTACGTGAAGGACTTCATCCACCTCCCTGTAGATGTGCTATCTCTGAGCAGAAGCAATCCACAGAGCTGGACCCGATACACTCTGCAGCCTCTCTGCATCCTGGCTAGTTGGCTCTGCAGCCAAGCCACATCCATGAAGCTCTTCACCTTTGGCTGGCTGGCTCTGCAACCTGAACACGTCCCTACAGCAGCAACATTTCTGTGCTGAACCTTATCAGCCATGTTAGCTCCTGTTTGGAGCTGCACCACCTCATAGCTGGACCCCATACACCGTGCGGCCTCTCTGCCCCTGGCTGGTTAGCTTTACAGCCAAGACACCTCCATGGAACAGAACCACCTTTGTGCAGCACACCTTCCCCCGAACAACCTTTCTGGCCCTAGATTGCTGGCTCTGCAGCCTGGCTTCCTCCCTGGAGCTCTCCAAACTGGGCTGGCAGCCTCTGCAAAATTGCCGCTTCCCTGAAACAGCACCACCTCCATGCAGGATTACATCTGCCGTGTGGCCTCCTCCATGGAGATTCACCACCTCAAAGCTTGACCCAATCGAAGATGTGGCCTCTCCCATGGCAGGCTGAATCTGATGCCTGGCATCCTACCTGCTGCAGCACAACTTATATGTAGTACCCTAACCACCACCAGGCCTCCTCCATGGAAATGCACGACCGCAGAGCAGGTCACACTCCACTGCTCAACCTCTACACCCGAGGTATGGTTGGCACTGCAAACCAGCCTCCTCCCTGGAGCAGAAACACCTCTGTGCAGAAACCTATTGGTCACATTGCCCTCTGCATGGAGCAGCACCACCTCCGTGACGGACCTCATGCACCTCCTTGGAACTGCACCACTTACGGTTTGGAGTAAGTGGTACAGTGGTGCTAACCCTAACCGTGTGCTTTTTTGAGCTTGTAGGAGAATTTGACAAATATATGGGAGCTCATTTGACTCATTCCAATGTGACCTTTTCAATGGTACCAAAATCACTTGCCTTAGACCTTGCTACGCGAATGAGGAAGGCCGTTTTTGGCCTGCACCTCCAAAAAAAGAAAATCAATATTCAACTTTAAAGACGTTTAAGCGGGGAAGACGGGCGGGTTCAGATTTCGCGCATCCCTCTTCTTTCATCTTGGCAAATGTGCAGTCCCTCAGGAATAAACTCAATTCAATTCAATTCAATTCAAAAATACTTTATTAATCCCAGAGGGAAATTATATGTTGGGTAACTCATCATCCTGGTTTCTTTAATGAGTTGTTATAGATGCTGATAGCTGTGGGCAGGAAGGATCTCTTGTAGCGGTCTGTCCTACAACAGATTTGAAGAAGCCTCTGACTGAAGACACTTTGTTGTTGTATGACAGTCTGATGAAGAGGATGCTGAGGGTTGTCTATAATGTTCTTCATTTTATGAAGAATCCTTCTTTGAACAATCATCTCCAAAGGTTCTAGAGGAGTCCCCAGAACTGAGCCAGCCTTCTTTATGAGCTTGTTGATCTTTTTTAAGTCACTTGCTCTGGTGCTGCTCCCCCAGCAGATGATGGCAGAAGAGATAGCACTCTCTACAACAGACTTATTGAAGATATGCAGCATCTTGCTGCAAACGTTGAAGGACTTCAGCTTCCTCAAGAAGTACAGTCTGCTCTGTCCCTTCTTATAGATGGCTTCACTGTTGCATTTCCTGTCCAGTCTGTTGTCCAGGTGAACTCCAAGGTATTTATACTTCTCCACCATCTCCACTTCTTCTCCCATGATGAAAATAGGGTTGGATCTGTTCCTGATTCTCCTGAAATCTACAATCATCTCCTTTGTTTTGTTCACATTCAAGATGAGATGATTGTTTCCACACCATGCCACAAAGCGGTCCACCAGTTCCCTGCACTCAGCTTCTTGTCCATCTCTGATACACCCGACTACTGCAGAGTCATCAGAATATTTCTGCAGATGACAGGAGTCTGTTTTGTACTAGAAATCTGAGGTGTACAGAGTGAAAAGGAATGGTGAGAGTACCCTGTGGTGCTCCTGAGCTACTGACCACCTGGTTAGACACACAACCCTTCAGTCTCACAAACTGTGGTCTGTCCGTCAGGTAGTCTTTGATCCAGGCGATTGTTGAGGCCTCCACCTGAGTCTTCTGGAGTTTCTGACAAAGCAAATCAGGCTGGATTGTGTTAAATGCACTGGAGAAATCAAAGAACATGACTCTCACAGCGCTGTCTGCCTTTTCTACGTGACAGTGAGTTTGCTGAAGCAGGTGTATGATGGCATCTTCAACTCCAAGTCCACGCTGATAAGCAAACCGCAGTGGGTCCTGATATGTGCTTGTTTGTCTAGTCAGGTGGGTCAGCAGAAGTCTCTCTAGGAACTTCATGATGTGGGATGTCAGGCCAACAGGTCTATAGTCATTGAGGACTGATGGGTGCGTTTTCTTTGGCACTGGAACAAGACAGGATGTTTTCCACAACACTGGAACCTTCTCCTGGGTCAGGCTAAGGTTGAAGAGGTGCTGCAGAACCCCACAGAGCTGCTCTGCACAGACCTTCAGGACTCTGGGACTGACACCATCTGGACCTGCAGCTTTATTCCGGTTCAGTCTCTCCAGCTTCTTCCTCACCTGACTTCTGGAGATGTAGAGGGGGGAGGCAAAGGAGGTATCAGCATCTTCTGATTAAGTTGAAGACAAATATGTAGAAGAATGGTCCATGACTGAGGTGGTAGATACAATATTTGAGGTGTGACAGGACAGCCTTGGGGCAATGGAGGGTGGTATGTATGTTTGGCTGTGGGCAAGAGAGGAGGATGCTGAGCTTGTTCCTGAACTGAACCTATTGAAGAATGTGTTCAGTTCATTGGCTCTGTCCAGGCTTCCATCCTTCTGATCCTCCTTCTGCTTGAAGCCTGGGATCTGGTTCATCCCTGACCACACCTCTCTGATATTGTTCTGTTGGAGCTTGCTCTCCAGCTTTTTCTTGTACACCTCCTTGCTGTTTCTTGTCTTGACTTTAAGTTGCTTCTGTGTGCTCTTCAATAATTCCCTGTCTCCCTCCCTGAAGGCTTTTTTTTTTCTGGTTTAGCAGTTCCTTCAGGTCAGTGGTAATCCAGGGTTTGTTATTGGGGAAGCATCTCACTGTTCTGGTGGGGATGGTGTTGTTTACACAGAAGTTTATATAGTCAGTCATACACTCAGTCATGGCATTGATGTCCTCTCCATGTGGCTGGCACAGTGCATCCCAGTCTGTAGCGTCAAAACAACCCCGCAGGGCTTCTTCAGCTTCCGTTGACCATTTTCTCACTATTCTCTTTATTGCAGGTTGCCTCTGAACAAGGGGTTTATATTTTGAGCAGAGATACACAAGATTGTGATCTGATTTGCCAAGAGGGGGTCTTGCTTTAGTGATGTATGAATCCTTGACATTTGCATAAAACAAGTCCAGCATTTTGTTTTCTCTGGTAGAGCAGCTGACAAACTGTTCGAATGTCGGAAGTGTAGCAGAGAGAGGCATGATTAAAATCCCCAGATATTGCAACAAACGCACTAGGGTGTTGTGTTTGTAGCTTAGCAACCTCGGAGCTGATGACATCACACGCAGTCTCGGCAACAGCATTGGGTTGAATGTAAACAGTTGCCAAAATAACACTGGTGAACTCTCTTGGCAAATATTATGGACGACAACTTAGTGCTAACAGTTCAATATCTGGACTGCAGAGACGACACTTCACAGTAACATGTCCAGGATTACACCATCTGTTGTTCACAAGCACTGCCAACCCACCTCCTTTCCTTTTGCCACTCCTCTTTAAATCTCTATCTGCTCGTATGGTCAGAAAGCCTGGCAATGAAACGCTGGAGTCGGGGATATGATCCTGCAGCCATGTCTCAGTGAAACACATAATACTGCATTCCCGATACTCTGGATGGGTCCTTGTTAGGGCTTGAAGTTCATCCAACTTGTTTCCCAGCGATCTCACATTGCCCATCATGATCGATGGAAGAGATGGTTAAATTGCATTCTTCTCTCTTTCTCCCTCTTCTTTGCTCCTGCTCTGCATCCACGACGCCTCTTTTTCAACTCATTTGGGATTTGAGGCTGTAGTTGAGATATTATTTGAGATTTGGAGATGTTAATCAGCTGCTCCCGGTTGTAAAAAACCTTGTTGTTAGTTACGCATCATAACAAATGTCCAAAAGCAAAGATATTTCTGTAAAAATCCTTCCAGCTGCACAGCATCCGACACCAGAGGAAATAATCATCCAAAAAAAGCGATTTATATCCAGAAAAAAGAGGAATTAAAGTTATCAAAAGTAATATCTCAGAATGAAAGTAACAGAGATACTCCAACATGCAGCCACCTTGAGCGGCGCAATAAACTCGATATACTTCAAGGCTGTGTTCGCTACAAAAAGGATTTTAAAGACTACCACTTTTTGGCTCTCAGTGAAACGTGGCTCACTGAGCGGGATTTGGACTCGGATCTGTCCATAGACAGCTTTGGTGCTCCATATACACTGGATGACAGGCGGAGGTAATGGGTGGAGGAGTCTGTCTGTATGTTAACAGACGTTCCTGTACTACTGTGACAATTCGAGATCGTATTTGCACGCCTCACGTTACTTTTTATCAGTGTCTCTACGGCCTTTTTACCTACCTCGTGAGTTCCCCTAATCTTTATCACGATCGTGTACATTCATCCGAAGGCAGACCCTACCTCTGCCTCCAAATTTTTGATATTGTGCAGAAGCAGCAGTCCATCTCACCTGATGCACCAAACTTGAGACAAACCTGAAATCAAAGACATAAAAGGACAGAAGAATCAGTCCTCTCTCTGTAGGAATGATTTAGGTGTACAGACTGGGTCCTTTTTAAACAATCTTGTGGTGTTGATTTTGCCTCATTAGGGTCACATGTTCTTATATCACTTTTTGCAGGGATATGATTATTCCACAGAAGTGGGTAAAAATATATCCTAACAGACCATGGGTTACTAAATCAGTTAAGTCCCGTTTATAAAAAAAAATCAATTATTTTTAAGCAGGGAACAATCTTTGACCAGCATTAAGCCAGAAAAGAACTAAAGATAGAAATTTCAAAAGAAAAACAAAAGTACAAATCTGAACAGGAAAAGAAAAAAACTTTGGTAGATGATAACAACATGGAAAATGTCTACCAAAGTCAGCAACATGTCATAAAAACCTGTTAGTTGTAACAGCAATAATAATTAAAAAGACGAGATTGTGCACGAAATTATAAAAAAAATGGAAGCAAAATGGACAAAAGGATACAAAATGGAGCACAAAACTTGCAAAGATATTGTTTCTTTGTTTTTTGATATTGGATTGCAATTTCCATGCTTTTGCGGGTTTTTGCATGTCTAACATTGGGTAGCAATTTCATTATCTATGCACCTTTTTGCCCCATTTTCTCTTCAAAAGGAATTTGAATGTAATTTTTCATGTTTGTGTGTCATACAAATGAACAAACTGAATAAGTGTGTAAAACGTCACTATTGTCCAATTGGAATGAAATGGACATAACAACATGTAAAATACCAGCCAGATTCCAAATGTAAATAAATTGTAGCAAAAACTAAAACAAAAAGTGCTTCTCTGCTCGTTGACATTAGTTATAAATTTTCACGTTTTTGCTTCTGTTGAACATATTTTTGACGTTGGGTGGTAATTCTGGAGGTAATCTGCACATTTTTGCTTCAGTTTTCTACTATTGGCTGTCATGTTTCAAATTTTTATGTCCGTTTCACTTCATTTGGATCTTGCCAAGATCACCTGCATCCAACCTTCCTACGCAACAGAGAAAGGCCAAAGACTAATCAGAGGTGAGTTTCTAAAGCAAATTCCACATGTTTTAGATCCCATGCAGTTTGCTGTTTGGCCTCAGAAAGGGGTAGAGGATGCAACACTCACTTTGCTAAAACTTCTTTTTAAACACCTAGAATCTAATGGAATACATGTCAGACTTTTATTTGTGGATTTTTCCTCAGCCTTTAATACAATCCAACCTCACAGACTTGTTGACTTGTCCTCCAATGTGATGGGCTGGATCTTGGATTTTTTAAGTAACAGGACACAGAAACAGTGAATAATTGTCTCTCTGATTTTAAGCAATCTTCCACCGGGTCACCTCAAGGATGTATAATGTCACATCTGCTTTTTATTTTATAAACAAACATGTGTCAGAGCAGACATGACAGAAAGTTCATTATAAAGTGTGCAGATTATTCTGCTATAGTCAGTCTGCATAAAGGAAATGAAAGTGGCCATGGGCAGGTGACTGAAACTTAAGTTCAATCCGATATCAAAAAGCAAAGAAAAAATGTCTTTGTATAATATGTAGCTCCAATTTTTTTTACTTTTGTAATTTTGGCTTATTTTTTTACATATATTTGTGCGCAATTTTGTCTGTTTCATTATGATTGGTGCTAGTGGTGATTGCAGGTTTTGATGACAGTGCTGCTGATTTTGGACTTTGGTAGATGTTAACAACATGGAAAATGTCTACCAAAGTCCAAAATCAGCAGAAATGTCATATAAACCTGTAGTCGCCACTAACAAGCAATAATAATGAAACAGACAATATTGTGCACGAAATTATAAAAAATGGAAGCAACAATGACAAAAGGTGACAAAATGGAACATAACACTTGCAATGATAAAGTTTATTTGCTTTTTGATATCGGATTGCAATTTCATTATCTTGGCACCTTTTTGCCCCAGTTTCTCCTCATATGGAATTTGAATGTAATTTATCATGTTTGTGTGTCATGCAAAATATGCAGAAATGAGAAAAAAACTGTAAAAGCATGTAAAA
>NW_023618571.1:15750-17869 GCF_014905685.2 Nematolebias whitei
ATGCAAAATATGCAGAAATGAGAAAAAAACTGTAAAAGCATGTAAAACGCCACTATTGTCCAACTGGAATGAAACGGACACAACAACAAGTAAAACCAGCCAAATACACTTAATTTAGACACATTAATTACATTTTTCTGGCTTTTACAGATTTTTGCGTGTGTTCTGCTGATTTTGGACGTTGAATGGCATTTTCCTTGTTTTTACAGTTTATAGCTCCCATATCACAAAGTTTGTATTTTGGAAGACATTTCATTGTTTTTGTTAGGTTTTTCCACTTGTTCTTCTTTTGGACTTTGGATACATTTCTATGTTCTTGCAGGTTATCTACCTTCAAAAACACAAAATGTCAGCTAAAATCCAAAATTTGTGAAATGAAAGCTGTACAAACATAGAAAAAAGCAGATCGATTGCCAAAATCTGCAGAAAAGACGAAAAACTGTAAAAGTATGTAAAACGCCGCTATTGTCCAGTTGGAATGAAACGGACATAACAACATGTAAAACCAGCCAAATACACTTAATTTAGACACATTAATGACATTTTTCTGGCTTTTACAGGTTTTGCCTGAGTTCTGCTGACTTTGGACGTGGAAGGCATTTTCAGTGTTTTTACAGTTTATAGCTCCCATTTCACAAATTTTGTATTTTGGAAGACATTTCATTGTTTTTGTAGGTTTTTCCATATGTTCTTCTTTTGGACTTTGGATACATTTCAGGTTATCAACTTGCAAAAACACGTAAAATGACAGCTAAAATCCAAAATTCGTGAAACGAAAGCTATAAAAACATAGAAAAGGCATAAATTTGCCAAAATCTGCAGAAAGGAAAAACTTTAAAAGCATGTAAAACGCCACTGATGTCCAATTGGAATGAAACGGACACAACAACAAGTAAAACCAGCCAAATACACTTAATTTAGACACATTAATGACATTTTTCTGGCTTTTCCAGATTTTTGAGTGATTTCTGCTGACTTTGGACGTGGAAGGCATTTTCAGTGTTTTTACATTTTATAGCTCCCATATTACTGTTAGGATTTGTGGTCAGGAGCGAACCCAGAGTGCAGAACAGGGACTCAACTCGGCAGAAATAAAAAAAAATAGGATTTTAATGGTAAATGAAAGTACAAAATAACAAGTTGACGGGCAGCAAAACTTACATGAACATAGGAAGGAGGCACGGGAAACTCAGGAGACACAGGAGACTCGAGGAACCAGGAAGACTCAGGGAAAGACACAGGAGACCCAATGAAGACCCAATGAAGACCCAACGAAGACCCAACGAAGACAACACGATGAAGAACAAGACAGAACAGACAGCTTACATACAGAGACAAGACGAGACATAATTACAGACAGCTGGGACGAGACACAGGTGGTAACAATGGAACTAATGAGGGAGCACCAGGGAACACAGACAATCCGGGCCACAGAAAAGTACCATCCTTACAGTACCCCCCCCCCCCCCAAGGACGCCTCCAGGCGTCCCCAAAAAAACCCCCTCCCGAAGGACTTGGGCGGGTGGAGGGCGGCACTGCAAGGGTGGAAGGCCCGAGAAAAAACACGAGGACCAGAGAAAAAACACGAGGGCACAGAGAAAATACACGAGGGCACATAGAAAAAACATGAGGGCACAGAGAAAATACACGAGGGCACATAGAAAATACACGAGGGCACAGAGAAAAAACACGAGGGAACACAAGGGATTTGGACAGTCAAGGGATCGTCCCTAAGAGTCATTGTTCCGACGGGCGGCCGAGAGGCTGTCCATCAAACCAGGCCAGGTCAGGGGGGCGGCCGTCCAAAACCCAGAAACAGAGGGAACGTGGCTTGCGTCAAGGAGACCTGGGGAGCTGCAGCATGCGACGGGGAGACCTGGGGAGCTGCAGCATGCGACGGAGAGACCTGGGGAGCTGCAGCGAACGGCGTGGAAGCCTGCAGAGCTGCAACGGACGGTGTGGAAGCCTGGAGAGCTGCAGCGGACGGCGTGGGAGCCTGGAGAGCTGCAGCGGACGGCGTGGGAGCCTGGAGAGCTGCAGCGGACGGCGTGGGAGCCTGGAGAGCTGCAGCAGACGGCGTGGGAGCCTGGAGAGCTGCAGCAGACGGCGTGGGAGCCTG
>NW_023618571.1:17969-19369 GCF_014905685.2 Nematolebias whitei
GTCTACCACCATGGTGCTAGACCACATCTGAGCTGGACCCTATCCACGAAAGGCGTAACTGCAGCTGCCTGGCTAGTTCTGCTGCCAGGCATCCACCCTGGAGCTTTGCATCATGTTGGCTGGGACTGCAGCCTGGCAGCTTATCTCGAACATCACTGCCTCCGTGCAAGATCCCATCTGCGCCATGCCCTCCTTCTTGGACCTGAAACATCCCCATGCTGGACACCACCAAGGACATGGTCTTTCCCACCTTCTCAACCTGTCCTCCTCCATGAAGCTCTGTACTCTGGGCAGAACTACCTGCACAGACCTGGGTACCTGGGAAGAACTACCAACATATACCACGTGACCTCCTCCCTGGAACTTCACAACCAAAAATGGTCCTGTGTGGCCCTCTGCATAATGGCTATCTGGCTTTGAAGCCTGGTCACCTCCATGAAAATCTTCACCTTGAGCTGGTTGGCTCTTAAGTCAGGCCACTTTCCTAAATAAGTAACACCTTTGTACAGGACACTCTCAGACACATTGTCTCCTGTCTGGAGCTGCACCACCTCATAGCTGGACACCATCCACCTTGTGGCTACTCTGCCCCTGGCTGGATGGCTATAAAGCAAAGCTACCTCCATGGAACAGAACCACCTCTGTGTAGAAACCCATCCATTGCATGACTTTTCTGGCCTAGATTACCATCTATGAAGACTGGCTTCCTCTCTGGAGCTCTGCACCGTAGGCTGGCATACTCTGTAAGAAGGCCACCTCCCTGGAACAGCACAACATCCTGTTTGTGTTGATGCCAAGCCTCGACCCTGCAGCATCACCAACTACTTGCAGGACCCCAACTGTTACGTGTCCTATGAGTGGCTAAACATATGGGGTGGAACCCATCCAATTCATGGCCTGCACCCCTGAATGGCTGACTCTGCAGAATGGCTGCAAACCTAGTTGAAGGACCCCATCCAGCCTACTTGAAAGATGCCATCCATCTGCCTGGAGTTGCAAAACCTCCTACAGTACCTCATACACCTTGCAAACTCTCCGCACCTGGCTAGCTGGCTCTGCATCCAGACTGCTTCCATGTTTATGTAGCTTCTCCGTGAAGGACTTCATCCAAATCATCGGTGCTGCACCAAATCAGACCCAATCCACTGAGCAGGCTCTATGCCCATGGCTTGATTACTGGCTCTGCAGCCCAGCAGCATGCCTGGCCCAGCATTACATCCGCATAGGACCGAATCAATTATATGGAGCAGCACCACCTCCGAGATGGAACACATACACTGTGAGGCCTCTCAGCCCCTTGCTGGTTGGCTCTACAGACAAGCCACCTTAATGGAACAAAACCACCTCTGGGCAGAACCACATACCCCTCCAAACTTTTCTGACCCTAGACGACTAGCTCT
>NW_023618571.1:19469-27210 GCF_014905685.2 Nematolebias whitei
CAAGCTCACAAAAGGACGCGGACTGTGTTGCTTGTGACCACTATATCGACGATGAGCAGCACATAACAGACTTGGCCAGTGCCTTCATATGTATATACTTTTAAAAGCCTGTAAATTAAAACAGCTTGCATCATTCTGACGCAAGTAAGTATTTGAACTATAAATTTGAATCCTGTCCTGATTTTTGTATGTGCAAAGAGCGTTTTGGCCTTTCTATGTTGTGTATAAAGGTCGGATGCAGGTGATCTTGGCAAGGTCCAAATAAACGGACATAAAAATTTGAAACATATAAACCAAAAGTAGGAAACTCAAGCAAAAATCTGCAGATATTTGAATTACCACCCAACGTCAAAAATATGTGAAACAGAAGCAAAAACTTGCAAAAACGTGGAAATTTATATACAATGTCAAAGAGCAGACAAAACATTATTTTTAAAAATTTTTGCTACAACTTATCTCCATTTGGAATTTGGCTGGTATTTTACATGTTGTTGTGTCCGTTTCATTCCAATTGGACAATAGTGGCGTTTTACATGCTTTTACAGTTTTTCCGCATTTTTGCAGTTTTTGCATTTGATATGCTTTTTCTGTTTTTACAGCTTTCATTTCACAAATTTTGGAATTTAGCTGACATTTTATGTGTTTTTGCAGGTTGGTAACCTGCAAGAACATAGAATTGCATTCCAAAGTCCAAAAGAAGAACAAGTAGAAAAACCTACAAAAACCAGGTCTGCCAAAATACAATCTTTGTGAAATGGGATCATTAAACTGTAAAAACACGGAAAATACCTTCCAACGTCCAAAGTCAGCAGAACTCACGCAAAAGCCAGTAAAAGCCAGTAAAATATCCATAATGTGACTGAAGTGAATAACTTTAGTGGTTTTGCATCGTTTTGTGTCCGATTCATTCCAATTGGACAATAGTGGCGTTTGACATGCTTTAACAGTTTTTCCTCTTTTCTGCAAATTTTGTATGACACACAAACAGGAAAAATTACATTCAAATTCCAAAAGACAAGAAACGGAGGCAAAAAAGGTGTGAAGATTGTCAAAATGTTGTGAGAAATGCAAAAACCTGCAAAAGCATGGAAATTGCAATCCAATATCTAAAAGCAAAGAAACAATATCATTGCAAGTATTTTGCTCCTTTTTGTCTACTTTTGTAATTTTTGCTTCCATTTTTTTATAATTTCGTGCGCAATTTTGTCTGTTTCATTATTATTGCTGTTCATGGCGAGTACAGGTTTTTATGACATTGCTGCTGATTTTGGACTTTGTTAGACGTTTTCCACGTTGTTAACATTTTTAAATCTCATTTCATATCTTTTTTGGAGTTTAGCTGACTTTTTTATGTTTGTGCCACATCTTATCTGGACCAAAACCACCACGCAGCCGCTATGCTGCTGCCTGGCTCGTTCTGCTGCATGGCATCCTCCTCGTGTTTCAGAGTTGGCTGGCTATGAAATATGGCCACCTCCCTGGAGCAACAACGCCTTTGTGCAGTCCCCTATTTGCCATGTTGCATCCTGCTTGGCGCAAGCTTGGAGAAGGAACCCATCCACCTCCCTGGAGTTGTGCTAACTTCGAGCAGAACCCCATCCACTGAGTATCTTCTATATCCCTGGCTGTATTGCTGGCTCTGGATCCCAGCCGCATGCCTGGAGCAGCACTACAGAGGTGCAGGACCGCCTCTGTCATGTGGCCTCCTCCCTTGAGCGGCACCACCTACGAGCTGGACCACATACAGTGTGAGGACTCTCCTCATCGTGGCTAGCAGGCTCTTTTGCCCAGCCTCCTCCTGTGAGCTTTGCACATTGGACAGGCAGGGTTTTCATCTAGGCCATCTACGTGGAGCTGTTCAATCTTATTACATGTCCACATGTCCACATGGCCTCTGAACGGGAGCTGCACCACCTCCCATAACCACACAGCCACTCCACCTCTCAGCTGGCTGGTTCTGCAACCCGGCCACCTTCTTGGAGAAGCACCACCTCCGATCCGAGAAGGACCCCATCCACCTCCCTGGATTTGCACAAACTCCGAGCTGAACCCAATCCACAGAGCAGCTTCTACACCCCTGGATGGCTGGCTCTGCAACCCAGCCACCTTCTTAGAGCAGCACCAGGACCCCATATGCCACGTGGTCTCCTCCATGGAGCTGAAACACTTCCGAGCTGGACCCAATCCAGGAAACGGTTTCTCAAACACTCGCTTGCTGGCTCTGCAGACCAGCTGCCTAACTGGAGCAGCACCACCTCCATGCAGGACCGCATCCACATAGCTGGAGTTGCACCACCTCCTAGGTGTACATCATAACTGCCCAGCTTATCCACCCATGTTCTGGCTGTCTCTGCAGCCTGGCCACACCCTGGATCTAAGCGCTTGTGCTGGCTGGCCCTGGAACCAATTCACCTCCATTGATCTTCAAGACCAGTGTACAGGACGCTTTTCGCCACATTGCCTCCTGCCTTGAGCAGCACCAACACCACCAAGAACCTTTTCCATCTCTCTGATGCTAGCTTGCTCTCTTTGCAGCCCAGCAACTCCCTGGAACTCCCTGGAACTGCACTAAATCCAAGCAGGACACAACACCTTCAGCGGCCTCTCTGCCCCTCGCTGGCTAGGTGTGATGCCACCTTCTGATGTGGAGCATCACCACCTCCTTGCAGGACACCATCTGTCATGTGTCTACCACCATGGTGCTGCACCACATTTGAGCTGGACCCTATCCACCGAAAGGCATAACTGCAGCTGCGTGGCTAGTTCTGCTGCCTGGCATCCACCCTGGAGCTCTGGCCCCATGCTTGCTGGGACTGCATCCTGGCAGCTTATCTCGAACGTCACTGCCTCCGTGCAAAATCCCATCTGTGCCGTGCCCTCCTTCTTGGACCTGAAACACCTCCGTGCAGGACACCACCAAGGACACGGTCTTTCCCTCCTTCTCAACCTGTCCTCCTCTATAGAGCTCTGTACTCTGGGCTGGCAGGCTCTGCAGCCTGGCAGCATCCCTGGAGAAGCACCACCTCTTTGCAAGACCACATCCACCATGTGGCCTCCTCCCTGGACTTGCAGAAAGCAAAAAGTGTCCTGTGTGGTTTCTCCGCATAATGGCTAGCTGGCTTTGCAGCCTGGCCACCTCCATGTAGCTCTTCACTCTGAGCTGGTTGGCTCTTCAATGAGGCCACCTTCCTAAATAAGTAACACCTTTGTGCAGGACTCCAGCTCTGAGGTGGTGCATTTCCATGGAGGTGGTAGGGTTACAGAGGCTACCAGCCCAGGTTGCAGAGTTCTAGGGAGGAAGCCAGGCTGAAGAGATAGCCATCTAGGGCCAGAAATTTTAGGTGGAGTATGGGGTTCTGCACAGAGGTGTTTTTGTTCCATGAAGGTGGCTTGGCTGTAGAGCCAACCAACCAGAGGCGGAGAGGCTGTACGGTGTATGGTGTTCAGCTATGAGGTGGTGCAGCTCCAAGCAGGCTGTAATGTGGCTGATAGGGTCCAGCACATAGGTACTGCTGCTGTAGGGACATGGTCAGGCTGCAGAGTCAGCCATTCCAAGGTGAAGAGCTTCATGGAGGTGGCTGGGCTGCAGAGCCAGCTAGCCAGGATGGAGAGAGGACACACAGAGTATAGTGTCCAGTTCAGAGATGGTGTTCTTCCATGGGAGAGGCCATAGTTCATATGTTGTCCAACACATATATGGTGCTTCTAGTGGGATGTGGAGCCAGCCAGGTCCTGCTCAGAGTTGGTGCTGCTCCATGGAGATGCATGGGATAGTGGTCGGAAGAGTTGGTGCTCCAGGGATGTGGCCGGGTTGCAGAGCCACCAAGGTGAGGGGTGGAAAGGCTGTGTGGTGATGGGTACAGCTAGAAGGTGGTGCAGCTCACTGTAGGAGGCCACGTGGTGGATGTGGACCTGGACTAGCATTGTACAGCTTCACAGAGATGGCCAGGATGAAAAACCAACCTGTCAAACGTGCAGAGCTCCCAGGAGGCTAGGCAACAGAGCCTGGTAATAAGGATGAGGAGAGTCCTCACATTGTATGAAGTCCAGTTCGGAGGTGGTGCTGCTCCAGGGAGGAGGCCACCTCATGGATGCGGTCTTGCATGGAGGTTGTGCTACTCCAGGCATTCGACTGGGCTGCAGAGCCAGCAATCCAGCCATGGGCAAAGAGGCTGCTTGGTGGATTGGGTCAGATTTGATGCAGCACCAAGGATTTGGATAGGGTCCTTCATGGAGATGCTGCTAAATCATGGAGGCAGTCTCGCTGAAGAACCAGCTAGCCAGGTGCGGTGAGTCCACAAGGTGGATGAGGTACTGCTAGGAGGTGTTTGCAGATCCAGGCAGATGGATGGCATCCTTCAAGTAGGGTGGATGGGATCCTTCAACTAGGTTTGCAGCTCTAGGGAGACAGCCATTCTGTAAAGCCAGCCATTCAGGGGTGTAGAGGCCATGAAGTGGATGGATTCTAGCCCATATGTTTAGCAACTCAAAGGAGGAAGCCACACAGCAGATAGAGTCCAAATCAGAGTTTATACAGCTAGGAGGCCATGCAGCAGATGGTGTCTTATACAGAGGTGTAGCTGCTCCAGGGAGGCAGCCAGGCTGCAGTCGCATCCAGCTCATTGTAAAGAGCTCCAGGTAGGAGGAAAGGCTGTGTGGCCAGCCAGCCAGGGTTAAGAATTATTGTGTCCTTGATGTGGGAGGTGTTGCAGCTCCATGGAGGAGGCCACATGCATTTATGTGTCTAGAGTCGAGGTGAAGCTTCTCAAGAGAGTCTGTCCTGGCTGCAGAACCAGCCACTCTAGGGCACAGATATGCAGGGAGGAAGCAAGGATGCAATGCCTTCCAGCCAGTGGTATAAGGCTGTGTAGTGAATGAGTTCCAGTTTGGATGTGGTGCAGCTCCAGGGATGAGGCCACACAGCAGAACTAGCCAGACAGTAGTGTAGAGCCTGTGACGTGGAGGTATTACAGCTCAGATGTGGGGCAGCATCATGCAGAAGGCCACGTAGCAGATGGGGTCCTACAAGTAGTTGGTGATGCTGCAGGGTCGAGGCTTGACATCATACACAACCAGCCAACCACAGAGAATGCGCTTTGGAAGGTGTCCAGCTCTGATGTGGTACATTTCTAGGGAGGAGGCCACATGGCAGATGTGGTCCTACATGGATGTTGAACTGTTCCAGGGAGGTGGCCTTGTTGCAGAGTCTGCCAGCCTAGGATGCAGAGCTCCAGAGAGGAAGCCAGTCTGCAGAGATGGCCATCTATGACCAGAAAGGACATGCAATGGATGGGGTTCTGCACAGAGGTGGTTCTGTTCCATGGAGGTAGCTTTGCTTTATAGCCATCCAGCCAGGGGTGAAGAAGCCACATGGTAGATGGGGTCCAGCTATGAGGTGGTGCAGCTCCATGCAGGAGACAATGTGGCTGAGAGGGTCCTGCACAAAGGTGTTACTTATTTAGGAAGGTGGCCAGGTTGAAGAGCCAACCAGCCAAATGTGAAGCGCTTCATGAAGGTGGCCCGGCTGCAAAGCCAGCTAGCCACTATGCAGAGAGGCCACACAGGACCCCTTCTGTTTGTAAAGTTCCAGGTAGGAGGCCATGTGGTGGATGTGGTCCTACACAGATGTGGTGCTGCTCCAGGGATGCGGCCATGCTGCAAAGACAGCCAGCCCAGAGTACAGAGCTCCATGGAGGAGGACAGGCTGAGAAGGAGGTGTCATTGGTGGTGTCCATCATGGAGGTGTTTCAGGTCCAAGAAGGAGGGCACGACGCAGATAGGATCCTGCACGGAGGCAGTGATCCTCAAGATAAGCTGCCAGGCTGCAGTCCCAGCCAGCATGGGCAGAGCTCCAGGGAAGATGCCTGGCAGCAGAACTAGCCAGGCAACTGCAGGTATGCCTTTCGGTAAATAGGGTCCAGCTCAGATGTGGTACAGCACCATGGTGGTAGACACATGACGGATGGTGTCCTTCAAGGAGTTGGTGCTGCTGAAGGCAGGAGGCAATGTGGCAAAAAGTGTCCTGCACACAGGTGTTGAAGATCAATGGAGGTGAATGCGTTCCAGAGTCAGCCAGCACAAGAATGTGACCAGGCTGCACAGCCAGCCAGCTCATAGGTGGAGAAGCTGGGCGGTGATGAGGTACACCAAGGAGGTGTTTTAACTCCAGCTAGGTGGTGCAACTCCAGCTAGGTGGATGTGGTCCTGCACGGAGGTTGTGCTGCTCCAGTGAGGTAGCTGGGCTGCAAAGAAAGCAAACCAGCATCAGAGAGATGGTTAAGGTTCTTTACAGAGTTGGTGCTGCTCAAGCCAGGAGGAAACGTGGCAAAAAGTGTCCTTCACACGGGTGTTGAAGATCGAAGTATTTGAATGGGTTCCAAAGCAAGCCAGCACAAGGCGCAGAGCTCCAGGGTGTGGCCAGGCTGCAGAGCCAGCCAGCACATGTGTGGAGAAGCTGGGTGGTGATGAGGTACACCTAGGAGGTGTTGCAACTCCCGGCAGGAGGCCACGTGGTGGATGTGGACCTGCACTAAGATTGTACAGCTCCACAGAGGTGGCCAGGTTGAAAAACCTGCCTGTGTAACATGCAAAGCGCACAGGACGAGGCTGGGCAACTGAGCCTGCTAGCCAGGATGAGGAAAGGTCTCACACTTTATGTGGTCCAGCTCGTAGGTTGTGCTGCTCAAGGGAGGAGGCCACGTGACTGAGTCATTCCTGCACTTAA
The DNA here is from genome assembly GCF_014905685.2 of Nematolebias whitei. Classification (NCBI taxonomy): domain Eukaryota; kingdom Metazoa; phylum Chordata; class Actinopteri; order Cyprinodontiformes; family Rivulidae; genus Nematolebias; species Nematolebias whitei. Next base: position 26,194 of record NW_023618571.1, read on the forward strand.
GTAGTGCTGCTCCAGGCGTGTGGCTGGGCTGCAGGGCCAGCAATGCAGCTATGGGCATAGAGGATGCTCAATAGATTATGTCCTGTTCTGAATTGATGCAGCACCAAGGATTTGGATAAGTTCCGTCACGGATGTGCTGTTAAACCATGGAGGAATTCATGCTGCAGAGTCAGCTAGCCAAGTGCGGAGAGTCCGCAAGGTGTATGAGGTACTACTAGGAGGTGTTGCAGCTCCAGACAGATGGATGGCATCCTTCAACTTGGTTTGCAGCTCCAGGGAGGTAGCCGGTTGGCAGAGCCAGCTATTCAGGGGTGTAGAGGTCATGCGGTGAATGTGGTCCAGGTAATATGTTTTGTAGCTCCAGGGAGTATGCCACGCAGCAGATGGGGTCCAACAGAGTTGATGCTTCTCGAGGAAGGAGGCCACAAAAGATGGGGGTCAGGCATGGACATGGTGCAGCTCCAGTGAGGAGTCCACGCAACAGATGGGGTCTTGCTCAGAGATGCAACTGTTCCATGGAGGCATCCAGGCTCAAGAGCCACACAGTCCACTGTAAAGAGCTATGGGTAGGAGGACAGGATGTGGAGCCAGCCAGCCAGGTTTAAGAGTGATTGTGTCCTTTATGGGGTGGAGCTCAGAGGTGTTGCAGCTCCAAGGAGGAGGCCACGTGTGATTATGGGTCCTGAGTCGAGGTGGTGCTTCTCAAGAGAGGTGGCCCTGGCTGCAGAGCCAGCCACTCCAGAGTGCAGAGATTTAGGGAGGTGGCCAGGCAGCAAAGCCAGCCAGCAAGAGGAAGAGAGGCTGTGTGGTGGATGAAGTCCAGCTTGGATGTGGTGTAGCACCACGGAGGAGGCCACACAGCAGAACTAGCCAGGCAACAGCGTAGAGGTTGTGAGGTGGATTTGGTCTTCTTCAGATGTGGCGCAGCTTCATGTAGATCGCGACGCAGCAGATGGGGTCCTGCTAGTAGTTGGTGATGCTCCAGGGTAGATGCTTGGCATCAGACATAACCAGCCA